>NW_010360029.1:178550-194899 GCF_000414095.1 Morus notabilis | reverse complement strand
ATGAGGGGCATTTATAGAGGGAAAAAAAAAAAAAGAAAAAGTGAGGGAATCTTTTATCTTTTAAAGACACGATCGTACGTGACTACCAAATAAGAAAAAAAAAAAAACAATCTGCTTACTAAATATTATTATTATTATTTTTCTTTAGGTTTTTGTGATGTTAGATATCCGTAATTTCTTGAATGTGTTTCTTTCGAAATAGTATTATCTCTTAAATGGATTAACACATACCCAATGTCTAGGAAATTTAGGCTTCATTTTCGGGTACGTTGTTTCTTATTCTTACCTCAATTCTATCAAAATTTTGGTGAAAATGAGTATTAAAAAAAACAAAGAGACAGAAGGGTGAAAATGGTTTTTTTTTTTCCCTTTTTAGAGAGAAAAAGGGAATTTTTTTATGAGATCTGATTTTCTATGAGATCTGATTTTGATCATGCATTAGTGCTATATACCTTATTAGTAAATAGTAACAGTCATTCTAAAAGGTCAACTATCTTGGTTTCTTTCCCCCTATTTTTTAATTTATTTCATTGGGGTTGGAGATTTGAACTTTATTTTTTAATTTATTTATTGGGGTTGGAGATTTGAACTTTAAGGGTGTGTTTAGAATTCGTTCTAAAATGATTTTATTTTTTGTATGAAAATGAAAATGAAAACTTTTTTAATCTCAGACATAAATTATTTTTGAAAATGTGTTTGGTAGTTTTATCAAGAGATTATTTTCAGTATAAAAAACTTATTAATATCTCTCTTTCTCTCTCTGCTCGAGAGAGGAGAAAACGAAAATAAAAAATGAAAAACGACTAAAAATTATTTTTTATTTCTCTCTCATTTTACACTAAATTAAAAAATCATTTTCATTTTTATTTGTTGTCTTTATTGCGCCAAACACCGTTTTAAAAACGTTTTCATTTTTTTCTCGAACAACGTAAAAAACAAAAATAGAATTAATTCTAAACACGGCCTTAATCTCTTATTAGCTCTAATGCGGTCATTAATGAGGCTAAGAGAAGGCGATACGGACGGAATGACTATAGTAATTAAGCTAAAACATCTTCTATTAATATCATGGTTCTAAGGATGATGCCCATAGTTTTCTTTGTCAATATCCAAATCCCCTTTTCACTATCTAGGTCGAATCCCTGCAAATCCTATCATCTTTTCGGGACTTCATGTAAAGGAAGCAATTGAGATGTCGTTTGCCTAAAGTTGCAACCGATGCAAGTAAGTTGACACGGCACGACACATATTTTGAAGGCCAAAGCATAGGATCCACGGCCACATTGAATGTCATAGTTTTGGAAGTTACAAGCGTGTGGTGGCCCCTTTTCTTTCTTTTGGTCTTTCTCCAAAAATAAACTAAAAATAAATAAATATAAAAAATATAAAAAGAGAAATAAAGAAAGAAATTATACATATATATATATATATCAATTCCCATATATATATATTTATATATATATAATTTTCCAATATGCATTTTCCCCACATTTCTTCTTTGTTCAGAACTCTCAATTAATACTGTCTTCATCTCTATACCTACATTTATTCCTGCTTTCATAATTTTGACTTGTCCTTTTGTGTCAATATTAATTATTGTCATCAACCTTCTGATAGAAAAAGTTGCAAAAAAAAAAAAAAAAAAAACACACACACACACACACACACACATTTGACTCTAGATGTATTTAGAAGCACAAAAACAAAACCCATAAAAGAATTCTATGGTAGTATGAAAAAATATCTTCGGTGGGATACGATTATGAACCAAAAGATCGCATCAAACTCATATTAGATCAGAAAAAGTAAAAACAATTTAATATAACTCGATACAGATGTGACGATTGTACCTTACAAGTAGGGAAAAACTCCTACTATAAAATTTTATAAACAAGTGCTTTGAGTTGTTTAGGGAAACAAGAAATCTGACCCTAATCCAACTTAGACCGGTGGTATGCTTAATTATGTAATATATTGTGGCTGAAAATAGGAGTTGTGAAATTTTGATACGTACCTATATTTTCTATAATAATGGCAGCTTCCTGAAGTATCTTTGGAGTAAATTATAATAGAATAATTATTTTAATTTTTAAAAAAAAAAAAAAAAAAAAAAAACTTAACCAACCACCTAACTTTGTTAAGTTTGTAATGGGTCGCCTTTCCTATGCCTGATTATCATACCCTTTAAATTGGGTGCACAATCTGGTTTCATATTCATTAGGGTCTTTCTTATCCAATAATTCATTTCAGGTACATTTTCCATTTCCATTTCCAAGGACAGTCTAGTGGCATTTAACCGCTTTTTTCGCTATAAAGAGTATACTTGTTATAATTGGGACAAGCACAAGCTCCTTCAATTTTTACTTGTAATAGGAAAACCAGTTGGTTTTTTTTGTATAATTTGATGGCTTTAAATCATCCCCAACATGGTTTTCCATCAATCTAATTGTGGGGGTGAAATGAGACCCCAGAAAACGACCATACCTTTGAATTGATGGTGTGGCTTGAAGGAGCTTTTCTTACAATAAAACACGAGGGAGAAAAAAAAAAAAAAAAACAGAGAGAGGACAAAGAAATGACGATGCTCAATTTAAGGACAACAAACTGTGTTGAGCAGGATGTATCGGGTAGCTCATAACAAAACGTTTTGACAAAATAAAGTACGTGTAGTAATATTAAATAGTTGACTAATGATTAAGATTAGAGAATTTCTCTAGTAGTCTCTAGAAAAATAGAAGATTATCAGTAATTTTCTACTTTCAGTCGTCAGATCTGCGTCATAATCTATTTGTTCTGCATATTTTTTTAATTTGATGTGATTTTGATCAGATTCAACCGTCAAAAATTAGAACCATCGGTGCACTAAATTACCAGAGAAGGTCTCATAATATTAACTCACTTAAGATTTACGGATAGGATTAAATGATGTTTGAAGCTCTCATGCCTAAAAATAGGGGGAGATTGGTAGGTGAAAGGTATGTTTTTCTTTTTGTTATGCAATTTTTGACTCGAGTGTCAGAGAGTTCTCCTTGCAAGTACCCAAGATCCCTAACTCGAATTCGAAGTGGAGAGTAAGCGACGTGAAGTTGCTGAACAAATTCTCTCTCCAACACTGGTATCAATTTCAAATTTGTACTCGTCATTATAATACTTGAATTAATTATAAAAATTATCTTTGAACTATGAATTGTGTAACACTTAGTCTCAATATCTGTAAAACTTAACATCTATTCCCTAAAGTATGACTTATTAATAAAAAATCTCCATCTGTTAGAAGTTTTAACGGAATATTAGCTCATGATACATAATCTGAGGGTTTCAAGATTTATTTTAAAAAGAAAAAAGAAAAATCCTAGTTTTTTAGTTCTAATTTACTTATAATATATATATATATAGATGTTATGTTTTGAAGATCGTGGCGCAAAGTATTTTGCGGAGTCATGAGGATTTTTTTCATGGCATAGCAGAAATATTACGTCATTAGTAATCAGGTTTTGATTAGCTATTTTAAAATTATTTCATTCAATGTAAGTTTGTGAAAACATCCTATTGTTCTAATAAAAAATAATTGAATGAGTAAATAAAAACCAGAGAGAGCACATTTTAGCTGACATTATAGTATTATACCAATGTTTTTTCCTTCTCTATTTAAATAAAAACCAGAAAGAGCACATTTTAGCTGACATGATGGTATTATACCAATGTTTTTTCCTTCTCTATTTAAATAAAAACCAGAAAGAGCACATTTTAGCTGACATTATAGTAGTATACCAATGTTTTTTCCTTCTCTATTTAAATAAAAACCAGAAAGAGCACATTTTAGCTGACATTATAGTACTATACCAATGTTTTTTCCTTCTCTATACTAAGTAATGCTAACATCTACATTCTATAGATTATGATTTTTCTTTTTTCATGTGAATCCAATATTGTTGAGTAACCAACAATCTGTCCCAAGTTTCTAGCCTTGGAACTCTTGTCAAAAGACTAAAACAGGTGATTCCCTTTGGATTGAAACAATTTGTGAATTCGTAGTAACATACATGAAAGATCCAAGTTTTGTATTCTGAATTTAGTGGAAAAGAAAATGCAAGATATCATTAAGTATCAACCAACCTAAAGTGATGGGAATTTGATTTCCCACTTGAAGCAGGAAAGTTTTATTTGACACCCAAAATTGAATTTAGTGGAAGGAAGAAAATAAAAACGTGGGCTTAGTTGATCCATCTTTATCAAAGAAGTAAACAAAGATAGTTGTAGGGAGAAAACTAGAGATGCTTAAAGTGTTCCTACTTTTTTGGGCAAAATCCAACGAAAGTTAAAAATCTATAAGAATTTGTAGCACAATATGTATTAGACAAAATAGTGATATAATGTAACATACAAGTTACAACAGCTCAAGGTATTGTATTACATGCAAATGATTTCTTAAAGACTCACGGTTTTTTTAGGGAATATATATATAGATATATATATATATATATAAAGACCCACGTTTTTATTTTCTTATACAAAAAAGTACAAAGGACCCAAATTTTAGTTTTACACGAAAAAGTATGAAAAAAGATTTTGAATGATGAATCGTGTATTTAAGAAGAGAAGGCTCATTGAGACGTGTGGAAATAGTAAAACTAGTAAACCGCAAAGACTACAAAATGTGTAAGATTCCTTGGACTTTTTAAGTGAAATGAGATGTCTGAATAAGATTTTTGAAAGGACTAAAATCCTCTAACAAAAAGGATAGAAGTAAAGAATAAGACTTTTGAAAGGACTAAAATCCTCTAACAAAAAGGATAGAAGTAAAGAAACTACACTCTGTCCTCTAACAAAGTTAGAAGCCAACCAATACAATCCTCTCTCTCTCTCTCTCTCCCCTTTACTAGGTATGGAAGAGATCAGGTGACAAAAGGTCGGACAAGGAATAAAATCAAGCAATGAACGATTTATTGAGAGATGAAAGTTATTTACAGTTAAATTGGGTAATCACCCGAAGGATGACGAGGGACTGAATGTACATAACAAATATTTACAGAAAAAATATACATGGTTATTTTCTGATAAGAGGAAACTTTAGTTGCTGATATCAAAGTATTTTGGATCTGAAGGAAAATGATATTCCACATGCAACTGCAGAATGTAAACGACAGATATTGTGAGACTTGGTCAAATAACTATTTAGAGGATATATTACTTGGACAAGGACAGCAAATAATAGCCAAGCAAGAAAATGGCAAGCCAAATTTAACCATTTCACTAAAAACGTTTTAGCTTATGTAAAGATCACATTCTTAGTACAAATCTATGATTTTAAAAAAGAAAATGTATGATATACCTTTCCCTCGTCGGAATCTGAATGGCGCTGAGGGAACACCACCCTCAAATCACTGTACAGGTAGAAGCGGCGTTCCCCATCGATGTCCTTATTTCTTGCCGGTTCTGATGAGGGATCAGATTTACATCTGTGCAATGACCTTGAACTTTTCTTAGGTAAAGGGCATATAAAGCGCGCATGAAGAGCATAACGCAGAACACCGCCGCCATTAGCAGGCGGAGAAGAGGCCAGAGTGACCTTTTGGCGCAGAAATGTCTGTTTTTGACATGAAAACATGTGGAGAAACGTTTTCCATATAAGAATCTTACTTCAAACTATGAGTAAACAAACTAAACACCAGCAACAAGAATAATCAATGTACAATTTAAATATGGCAGACATTCAGTTGTTTAAAAAAAAAAAAAAAAAAAAAAAAAAAAAAAAAAGAGAGAGAGAGAATATATACATACATATACATATGTATATATAACACTAACTCCTCTAACTATAATAACCTACCTTTGTACCGGTTGGCATGTCACTCAAATCGTAGTTACAAAAGAATGTGTGTATTGGAGTCCTCTCTGGATTGCTGAGGACCTGCCACAAACAGTTTCAGTTTTATCAGTAGAAGATAACAAACTTCTGGTCTGAGAAAGTGTTATTCAGCAACTAAATAGATGCTTGTTCAAGGTTTGTGGGCACCAAAAAATCATGGATGATAGAATAGCCATTTTCTTTTCAGCAGAACAAGGTCATTCTTGTTTAGAAACTTTTTCTAAGCTTGAGTTACGATCATGAAGGAAACCAACTCTTGACTTGCAGTTGTAACAGAATCCACATTGGATATAAATAAAAAGAGATTTACATAGATTTTCCTAATACTAAACCTCAACGTCTAAAAAGAACAATATAAACTTTAGCTTGCCAATTATGTCCGTTAAAAAGGATTAGTCTACCGTTAAAACACAAGTTGGAGTTTTCGCAGTTGGTAACTAATAAAAGTGTGGACATAATCTAAACCACAAAGTACCAATTGTATGCGCCCTTTCATAGGTACGCGCAGTCTGCTCTTTTCTATTCCTGATTTATCAATGCTAAGGCTCCTTTTCATCTTGGAGCCTCTAGAGTTGTTCGATTCTGTGGTCCCTGCGAGATCTATTGAGGAATAATAAAGTAAGTAGTTTTCCCCATCCACACTGGTTACTGCAAATGGAAGTTTCTGCGGCTTTGGTGAGAAGTTCCCTCCGGTAACATTTAGAACAGCAAGGAAACCATCGATTCTCTGCATATGAGAATGTGTAACAAGCGCATTATGAAGTTCAAAAGCAAAAGCTATACTTGTGAATAAATTATAAAAGCGTTGAAGATAAAGATGCCAACCTGACTAAGTTTCCCAGACGACAACCGACCAGACAACAGGGATTCCTCAAATGAACCAACCAAGGACCTTCTAACAGGAAGGCCGCTCAGGGTTCTAACTGATCTGAAACCTTGAGGAGGAGTAAACTCCAAGTTCTGACTGCAATATCCTTCCATGTTGACTCCAGAGAAAAGGTCAAACTTTTGCAGCACATCATGCTCCTCGGGTGATTTACTTGACATCTTAAAAGAATGTTTACTCCAGGAAGATAAAGAGCCTGCAAGAGTTCCATTGAGTGACTGTTCCATGTCCTTTAATGTTATATTATCATCTTCTATCTTTGTCATAGTATTATTGTTTGTTAGTCTCATTCTTTCATGAAACTTTGGACCAAGAGGAGACAAGGAGAGTGGAGGTGAGGCCAGCTTTTTATGAGGAATAGTTATTGCTCCGGTTTGAGACTTTATGATAGACTCTTTAGAGCAATGAATTCCAGGTGACGATAGAAAATGATTGGGAGGTTCTGAATCCTTGTTTTCGAATAAAGGGCCATCCGTAAAGAAAATGAATTTCGCACCACAATTGTCATCTGGTGAACTCTTCCATTCTGCAAAACAAGAGGCAGACCAGTCAGCACTCCCAAAGTATTTTGAGTCCCCTATATGAGCTTTCTTGCTGTCTTGCTGAGCATGAACTTTTAAACTTGCATTACTTCTCAAGGAATCACTCTTGTAAACTCCACTACTACCAATGTCTAGATCATCAATCAATTGATCTTGGAGAAGCATTCCATTCAAAGGAGATAATAGCCGCTTCCGGACAAGCGACCCACTTGCCTCGTTCACATCACTTGTGATTTCAGTTGAAGAATGTTGAAGTCCATCTGCCACATTTAGAGGAGAGCTTAAGGTGGTTGATTCAAAACCAACAATCCTAGAAACAGGTGTATGAACATTCTGTACACTTTTCTGAGTCGGCCAGCAATGTTCTTCCATAGAGCCAATGTTCAATACATGCATGTTCGATCTACCATCCTTATGCACATTCAAAAAGTCGTGTTCCTTTGGAAGCTCCGCAATGGATTTACGTTGGAATCCTCCAAAAGAAAAGCACGGCAAATCAACCTGCATTCGATTGCCGAGGTTTCCTCCATGCAACCCACTCAAATCACAACTGCTCACACCAGCAATCCTAGGTGGGTTCTGCACAAATGTGCTCAAGGATGCCGCCACTTCCTCGGCAATACTGCCTGAGGAAACTTGAGGCAAGCCCATCTTCAAATATGACTAAAATGTTCAATCTAAATTTGTTTAGCTTAAAATCTTCTACTTTATAGTCTATTTAACTACTATCACTTCATTCATGTATCAGAACCAAGTTTCTTATCTATGTCCTCAGCAACCAAATGAGATACAAGTTTCCTAGCCATGTCAAATCCCCATTGCCCTTACATGCACTAATTTGTAATAGAGGCAATTACAATCTTTATATTAATGGCATCCCATTTCATTTTCATCAAGATAAGATGATAAGTCAAGCAGAAACCAGTAATCCAAGTGAAATAAGACAGAAACATCCTTTTTGCGCCAGAAATGGAGAGAGAATGGGGAGTTCAATGTCTCTTAGAAGCTAATTTATGATCCTGCAAAACGATCCAATCTGATCTGATATTAATAAAAGATGAGAAAACTAAATAAATAAGTAAACTTCATGTCATTTTTTTAATCGCATCATGTAAAGCAAGAAAAAAGATATATCCCATCGTTTGTCTTTTTAGCCTAAGCATTATAACTACTCTTCAGACATAGAAATACAAAGAAAATCAGTAACAAAATACAAAACTATTCTCAGGAAAACATGACCAACAGAAAGAAAAGAACATTCGACTTTCCTTCTCCAATGTGCACATAAAGATACACAACATATGAATATATAGCCATGGAAAATTTTCAATGATTCAACAAACTCCAATAATCTGCAAATGGGTCCATTTTGGCATGCCCAAAAATCGGAGACTCGACTAAGGAAAATCAATTTCCCAGTTAAATTATGGAATTCCCAGAACCCGAAATTTCATTTCATTACTTAAACCAGATGGCAATCTTTCAGAAAAAAGGATATCATCAAGTAATACAAAATTACAAATAAACAAAATAAATAAGAATCAATATCCAAACTTGATGAGATAAAGGCGATACCATCAAAAGCAAAGCTCAAATCATTCATATTAAACAACATAGACAAAATAAAGTTCATGATGCTTTGTATAAAATGGAAATAAAAAAAATTTAAAAAAAAATACAAAAGAGAAAAAACCAAAACCAACCCAATATTAAGAATCTCTGTCTTTCTCTTTCTCTCTGTGTTAGTCTGAATTTTTCTTCTTCTTCCTTCTCTTTCCAGTCTCTTCTTCCGTTCTGTTTGCGGTGACTTGCATGTCCATGTGTTGTGTCATGTGTGTGTGTCTCTCTCTCTTTCTCTCTCCTCTCTTGTCCTTTTCTCGATAACTCTTTTAATCTATGGATGTTTTTGGGTGGTGTTGTTTGGCAACTGAGAACGGTGGATGATTTTTTTTTATTTTTTATAATTCATGGATGATTATTATTATTATTAGCTTTATTGTAAGCCTCCCAAATATTCAAAATGGGTCATCTTTTTTTTTTTTTAACTTCACCCAGAAATTTTCCATTTCTACTCTGAAAACGGCATCATTTTTTTTTTTTTTTTGACCTTTTGGTTTACTTTCTAGATTAATGAACCAGTGGCTTCTCTGCGTATTCAAGTTGGCGGCTCTCTTTTTCTTTTTTTTTTCCTCCGCTAATTATTATAGAATAGAAAAAATATACAATACAATATACATACAATATATATGCGTATGTACATATTATATATATATATATTGCATTAAAAAGCATGTTGGGTCTACGTCAAACTTTGTTTTGGGCATCTATTATTTCACTTTGATCAAAAAGACCTTGTCCGCCATTCATTCGTATTCATACGTACATTGCCACGTGCCAGCCACGTGGTCCTTCATTTTCATCTTTCTTTTGATGCCATTGACCAGGAAGAATTTGTGGTAAAAAAAAACTTGTAAAGTTACGTGGTTGTCAAGCCAAAAAGGTAATTATATATGTATACATGCATGTATGTACATATATGTATATAACTAAAACAGTTTTTGTAGATGACACACGACCTCATGTATATCATTTGGCGACTTGATTGCAAATTTTTCTTTCTAAATTAAATTTTCTCTGTGCGTGTACTTTTTTTATAGATTATTTGTGTATATGAATCTGTTTAGTTCGTTTATTTGAGTTTTTAATTCGAATTGATATGTGACTTTATGTAAAATTTTTTTATTATAATATAAAAATTAAATATGACTGTTTCTGAGAATTTTTTACTGTAATAAAACTTAAATTTTAAACTCAAATCAGTAAAATAAACTATATTATAATATATAATTTATACCCGCGTATTAGTTGACTGTTTCTGAGAATTTTTTACTGTAATAAAACTTAAATTTTAAACTCAAATCAGTAAAATAAACTATGTTATAATATATAATTTATACCCGCGTATTAGTTTTGGCTGTGCTCGTGAAAGACGTATAGACATTTTTTTAGGAAATATATGGGTCATAAAAAAAGGGATTCGGAATCACATTAAAGTCAATACATTGCCGTGTTTAGTTTTACACAGATTGCCGTGTTTAGTTTTGTAATTTAATTTTCTAGCAACTCTATCATGGAAAATTGGAAGTTGAATTTCCCAACAACTTTGGCCCACAAATATAGGAATCTAGACTCCGCCGTCTATGTTGAATCTACATTCCAAGTTGCTTTTCCTCTCGTTCGTACAAAAGTGAAACCGTAAAAGAATGTTAAATGACAAATATCAATGTTGATAATTTATTAGTTCATTACCTCTAATTTTCTAACTCTTAAAATTTAATAAATAAAATATCAACTCACATACTTGATGTAAGTGTGCAGTGTATTCGTGTTATGATTTAAATTATAGTTTGTAATTTATTACAATATTTTTTTTTTATAAAAAATATTATAATTCTAAATTTATAAACCAAACGTTAATATAATAAAAAAATAGATCATAATAAGTTAGAAATAAAAATTAATAGTCCAAGATTTGGAATGCTATTTTAATATAAACTAGTATTTAAACTCAATTGTTCCTAGCTTCAATTCTCTCTCCTCATCTCCCTCTCTCTCTCTCTCCTCCCTTCTCTCTTTGCAGAGACCAGCACATTCAATAATTTCAAATTTCAAATTGACAAATGCTCATTTATGCAGTTCATCTCATAGTCAATCAAAACATCATTTTATCATAGGAAGTCGTAACAAGATGCCATAATCACACTCTCCGATCACAGATACACATTAGCTGAACGATTTCACGAAACTGAAATGAACTCGCACAGAAAATTAACTATTGTTCGATTGTCGCGAAATTTCGACGGTGCTATCGTTGCCGTCCGAGATCTACTGCCGGCTTGATGTTGTTGGCGACGAAGAGAGAGAGAGAGAGAGAGAGAGTATGATGCCTCTGGAGAAAGAATAGAGTGGCAGAGAGAGAAGAGGAAGCGAGAGAGAGAGAGAGAGAGAGCCGTTGGGAGTGAGGGGTTGAGAAGGAGAGAGAGAGAGAGCGTGACCGAAAATGGAGAACGCATCATATATTAGAGTGAGAAACATCAGGAAGGAGAGAGAGAGAAATAAACAAAAAAGGGCAAATTTGGAATATTGAAAACTGGAAAAGGCTCATATTATTTTTAAACTTTTGGTAAATGGGTTACGTTGACAAGTCTTAAAAATTGACTTATTTATTATGGCTCCGTTCATTTCGCCGATTCGAGTTTAGAATTTGAGTTTTATTACAGTAAAAAGCTCTCAAAAACAGTCACATCTAACTTTTTTACTACAGTAAAAAGCTCTCACACAAAATCACATCTCAACTCGAATTATAAACTCGAATCAGCGAAGTGAACAGACCCAATTGTACTATAAAAATTTCAGTGCATAACATATTTATAAAAGTGGAATTAAAATAAAATAACTTTTTTGAAATATTTTAGAAATAATGAAATTACCAGTAATTGTTATTATAATGATTCTTACATTTTATGCTACAAAATTATGTGATAGTTATAATAACAGTTGCAATTTTTGTTATTTGTAAAATATTCTACTTTATTTTACTACGTTTTAACTTGATTAATAAAATTATAGTATATTTATGGAAAAAAAAGTAATAAGAAGACTGCGCAATATTGCTTACCAAATCACAAGCCCACCTTATATTTTTTGGGTGTGGATCGAAAATTGTCATACGAATAAGAAGCTTGACCCTGCCACCAAGCTGCGTGTGGTGTCTTAAATTGAATCTCACTGTCCTCAACCGCGCATAGGTCACCGTCCATGCGATGTGCTCCACAGTGGCAATTCCTTCGCGAGATGCCGGCCTTTGCACGTTCTCTGGACTGAGATCCTCAGCGCTCTTGATCTCCTTCGTGGATGAAGATCCCAGCATCGCCGTTGGTCGGAGCTCTTCGATTGAGCGTCGCGCTTCAAGCCGACCTGTGCGAGTTAAGGAGATCGCTCCACCTTTCGCCACCATGGAGGAAATCTGCACTGCACCGCCAGATCTACGAACATCACACCTTCGGATCCGTAATACCACACATCCAAATCTGGCAATGATTTTAATGGAATTTTCTTTTTTTTTTTTTTGCATCGTTTCATGATTTTGGTTGTTTTACTTTTTTGTAATTTATTTTCTCAATTGTATGGTGCCGGTAGCGGCGGTTTTCGACATATTTGAGTGGTACTGGCCATAAATTTAATGGTTACCGGTCGAAAATTGGTATCACAAGGGATACCGATTGGTATCCGTAGTGATACCGGACGAATATTGAAGGACATAGTATGTCTGCTTGCGGCCAGTACCAGCAGTTACGGCGGTTACCCAAACAATACCTTGGAGGTTACTAGAGATGCAATAATAGGTCGAGCCCGTAGGCTGGCTAGACCCATCCTGACACTGTGACGGGCCGGGCCGGTACGACCTGTTACGGCCCATCACTGTTCAAGGCACGGCCCAACCCATAAATATTAGTGGGCTGGGTTGAGCCAACATATATTGGTCCATGGGCCAGCCTGGCACGGCCTATTAAAAATCATGGGTCAGACCGAGCTTAGGCTGGGTTGGACCGACCCATCTTGGCCCATGATGGGCTGGCCCAGCCCAACTCATCTAGGCCCATAATATATATATATATATATATATATATATTTTAGTAATTTCGTAAACATCTTAAGTATAATTATCCTTATTGTACTCTTTTTTCCTTACCAAGGTTTTGTCCCACAGGGTTTTTCTTAGAAAGGTTTTTATTTAATGAGGTAATCGTAAATAAAATATCATTTTTCGCATTTCCATTGACTATTCAAACTTATAAATTTGTTAACTTGTTTAAAATTTTAAAAATAAAAAATTGAAAATTACATGTTTAGATGGGCCTTGAGTGGGCCAACCCATTCAAGACTCATGGCACAGCTCATCCTGGCCCGCGACACAGTCCAGCCTGGCCCACATAAAATTGGCCCGTGGTGTGGACTGAACCGAGGTCATTCTTATACGGGCCGGCCCTGCCCGGCCCACAAAATTCATGGGCTGAGCCGCCCCAGCCAACATGGGCCTAAGGAGAATGGGCTGGGCATGCCCATTCTTACATCTCTAGTGGTTACCGTTTAGACTTAGGGGTTGTTCTTTTATATTTTTGAGTTAGGGTGATTTGAGTGATGATTTTGAGTTGAGTTTGAGTTATAACTTGAGTTGAAGTTGTAACTTAAGTTTGTGTTTGAATGTGCATATTTGAGTTATGATTTGAATTGAGAATCTTTTTGAGTTTGTGTTTGAATGAGTCAAAACTTAAATTTATATTGACATAGTATTTTAATAAAAACTCAATGGTGATGAAAATTTTTTAATAAGGTATATGGGTGGGGTTTTATTCATCTTTTCGTTGTGAATGCATAGAAAAAAAATCATCTCAATCAAAATTTAAACGAAAAAGTTATGACATTTTTTAGAATAGAAAAAATGTTGTTCATTAACTTAAATTCGAGTTTATGAACTCGAGTTGAAGGGGAAACTTGAACTCGAGTTTAGCCCCAAACTTGAGTTCAAACTCGAGTTCATACTCAAGTTCAAACTTAAATTTTATAAAATAACATGAACTTGAGTAAAGTTATAACTCAAGTTCAAACTTTTTTTGAGTTTTATTGTAAAAGAACAACCCTTTAGTAACTGGTATCACGTGGATACTGGTGGTATCCCTATGGATACCACAGGTGTCACAAGGGTATATTAGGTAATTCAAAATAAAATGTGTTGACAGGACATAGCATTCTCTGCAAATAATTTTTTTGTCGGCATAAAGTAAATCCAAGCCTTAAAACTCCGGTATTTGTGTAAGAGCCCATTCGACACTTCGAGTCCACTTATTTCCTGAGGCCTGTTATGGCCCATACATGAACAAATGGGCCCAATAAAATAAATAGTCAAGTTGGGCTATGAAACTGTAGTGAGATCTTTGCTTAGGGCACGAATATGAGCCCTTCTCCGCATTGAAAGTAGGGCTGGTAATTTCAAACACGACACGATAAAACGACACGAAAACAACACGAGATAAATGAGTTTAGACCGCACGATTATTAATTGAGTCGTTAACGAGCTGGTACAAATAACACGAAAATAAACAGACTAGATTCTTACTAGCCCGTTTAACACACTTAACCCATTTAATTATACGGGTCATTATCGTACCGACACGACCCGACCCGTTTATTAAGGTCATATATATATATATATATATATTAAGAGAAAACCCTAAGTTCTCTCTCTCATTCTCTCACCCGCCTCAGTCCTCACGCCCGCCTCAGTCCTCACCCGCCGTTTCCATCTCCATCGATATGGAAAAGATTGAGATTGAAAAGCCTTTCTGAACGAACGACCCATCTTCATCTCCATCGCCGTTTCAGCCTTTTTGGATTTTGATTTTGGGGGGCGGACGGGACCGTATCAGCTTTCCTCAATATCAACGACCCATCTCCATCTCCATCTCCTCCTTCTTCGTATTCAATTTCTTCTTTTAACTTGTTGCGTCTATTTGATTTTAACTAATATGCATTTTCTTCTCCTTTTTCGCATTCAATTTCTCCATCTCCATGTACATAATCTGCATTTTCCTAAAGCCTTGATTCAATGCATTTGGCGATTCCATGACGTAATTACCGTCCCTTTGATTTTAACTATGTAATTTTGTTCAATTCATTTGGCGATTCCATCTCAAGCTCAATTCCTTGCGCTACTATGATTGTAAGTTTGTTCTGGTTTCAGAATTGGTTGGTTTTAATGCTTGTTGCTATGGAATTGTATTATTGTTATTAAGACTTGTTTATGTGTAATTGTGAATGCGCTTGTACTCTGTGTATTTGTTTCACTTTGAGTGCTTTTTTTTCCTTCATATAATTTAGTTGTAAACAAGTCAATTTTCTTTTTACCATTGTTTTCTAGTTTGATTATTATTGAGTTAGTGCAATGCATTTTGATAATGTATATTTGTGAATGCACCCGTATTCTGTGCATTTGTTTCACTTTTAGTGCTTTGTTTTATTTTTATTTTTCTATATAGTTCAGTTGTAAACAATCTGTCAAGTGCCTTCTTACCATTGTTTTAATATTTGAGAATTGTTTTAGTACGATTTTTTTTCTTGTCTCAAACCTTTTAACATTTTGAACTGCTTGAATACATTTTTATCACAATAAAGGAATTTTGTGAATGTTCTTCCATGTATTCGGGTGTAAACAATAATTCGAGTGGCCCAATGATTTCTCTATGTTTGTTTCTAACATGAGAAGTAAATATGTAGCCTCAATTGTGAAATAACTTTATGACTTTCTGCTTGTTTTTGTTAAGAAACAAGATGATCTTTATTTTTTTCTCCCACTTGTAGATGGATGATTTGCAAGATGGAGTTGGAGTAAATTTAGAGTCAGGCAGCACTACTGCATCCGCTGCTGCTACTAGTGATGCACCTATTGCATTGGAGTTGGACAAGGATGTTGAGCCTAAAGCTAATTTTAAGAAGCCGACCAACATTTCTAAACGTAAAAAGAAGCATACTTCTGTTGTCTGGAATAAGTTTGAAAGGCTTCAAATGGGTGCAGACCATGAGCTAAAAGCCAAATACAAAGAGTGTGGTGTGATGTATATGGCTAATAGCAAGAATGAGACTAGAAGAATGCGACGTCACATGCAATCATGTGTACGTAGAGACACGCGTGATGTAGGCCAACTATTGATATCACAAGACAAAGGGACTATAGCATTGAGTGCAAAGAGGTTTGATGCTGAACACTTTCGTGAATTGATAGCAATAGTGATTAGTGCATGAAAATGCACCATAAATATTGCTTTTGATTTATATAATATTAAAATATTTAAGCTTTAATTAAACAAATCTATTATTTTTATTCATAATATTTTTAATTGGAATTTGTCTAGTTTTTGCTTAATTATTTGCAGATAAAAAGCAGTGTAAAAAGCTACACAAAAATAAGCCATGAAAGCCATGTTTTCAACTACCC
>NW_010360029.1:53339-177857 GCF_000414095.1 Morus notabilis | reverse complement strand
TTTTTATATAAGTTTAGTCACGCTTTTCTTATGTAATTCTGTCATGCAATGTTTTGTTATTCAAATTATTTTACAAATTGTCTTTTACTGCAATATTGTCAGATTGATATATTGTCGATTTTAGATAACTTGTAATAATAATATTTCTGGAGTCAACATACAGATTTAATTTATTTAGTTATTTAATATTGTGAATCAAAACTTGAATTGGTGAACGAAGCATTAGGGATTCTCGACACCTTACCGTTTTCTTCTTACAGATTTTCTCCTTTTTATTTTATTTGCAACAAAAATCTCAAAAACTCTCATTTTTCTTTAATTCATTTTTCTCTAACGCTCTTATTCTATTAATCATTCTTGTTATTTTGTTATCTCTCTGTGGATACGACCGCCCTTCTGTGCTACAATTGACCGCTTGTGAATATCACTTTTGGGCGTTAATCAAACAGCAATCATTTTACATGACTGTCCATTCTCATTTGTTGAATATGAAGCTATTAGGGCGACTTACCTATATTTGCATCCTGAGATAACTTTGGTAACTAGAAATACTTTAAAGGTAGATGTCTAAAAAATGTTTTCTCGGGAAAAAGCAAGAATAAAATCTATGTTGGAGTTGAGCGCCGGTAGAATTTGTTTGACATCTGATTTGTAGACTTCCATAGTTACAGATGGATATTTGTCATTAACTGCCCATTTTATTGATAAAAATTGGGTATTGCAAAAGATGATTTTGAATTTTTGCTTCATGCCATCTCCACATACTGGTATTGCATTGTCTGAAAAACTTTATGCATTATTGTGTAAGTAGGGAATTGAATACAAGGTTTTCACTCTTACTTTGGACACTGCCTCTGCTAATGATGTGTCTGTTGATCTGTTGAAGAATCAGTTGATTGAAAAAAATGCACTTATTTCTGATGATTCTTTTTTCATATTTGTTGTTGTGCACATGTTTTGAACCTTGTAGTGCAAGAGGGGTTGAAAGATATTGATTCAGTGGTTAAAAAGATTCGTGAGAGTGTGAAGTATGTAAGAAGGTCACAAATTAGAAAGAAGAAGTTTTTCGAGTGTGTAAATCTTGTGGGTCTTGATTCTAAGAGAGGTTTAAGGCAAGATGTACCTACAAGATGGAACTCAACATTCCTCATGCTTGACAGTGTCTTGTATTATCGACGAGCATTTTGTCATTTAGAATTGAGTGATTCTAATTACAAGGACTGTCCTGATCCATATGAATGGGAAAAGGCCGAGAAAATTTGTGAATTTTTAGAACCCTTTTATAATATCACTTGTATTTTTTCGGGAGCTAAATACCCCACTGTAAACTTGTATTTTCCAACTGTGTACACGAGTTATTTGTCCTTGATGAAATCTGAGAGAAGTGAAGATGCATATTTGTCTGCTATGGCAAAAGCAATGCTTACCAAGTTTGAGAAGTATTGGAAAGATTTCAGTTTGATATTGACAATTGCGATAGTGCTTGATCCTCGTTACAAGTTGAATTTTGTAGATTATGCTTATGGCAATGTTTATGGAATGAAAGGGTCACCTCAATTTTTAGAAGTTAAGAGAAATTTAGACTTGTTGTTTACTGAATACTCTAAGAGCAAGGTTTCTACAATAAATGTTGTGACTTCACTTCCTACTCCTAATGCTAAAAACCCAGCACAAAAGTTTTTACAGAGGCAAACCAAAGTATTGAAGGTAACTATGTTGATTTTGTTAATTTAACATTTATTCATGAATACTAATTGTTCTTTATTAGTCTTTATCATCTTGTTTTATATGTTTGTGGTTGTAGGAGTTCAACAACTTTGAAAGTCAAGAGCAAACTGTTATGCAGAAATCAGAGTTAGACGTTTATTTGGATGAGCCAAGAGTATAAGGGAGTGTTGAGTTGGACGTTCTTGAATTTTAGAAAGAAAATCAGTTTCGCTATCCAGAGCTTTCTTACATGGCTCGTGATATCCTAATATCTACTATAGCATCTCAATCTGCCTTTAGTGTTAGAGGACGAGTATTGGATCAATATAGGAGTTCACTTAAACCTGTCGTAGTTGAGGCATTAGTGTATACTAAGGATTGACTATTGGAGATAAAAGTATATTTGTTAATTTTTTGTTTATTTACTGTATTAGCTTATGTTATCTTAAGTCTTGACCATATAAGTTATCTATTATGTGTAGAAAATAACAAAACGATTCGTGAAGCTGTGGATGAAATTACTGAAGATGTTTTTACTTTGGATATCAATGAGCCCACTACTGGTTCATCTCAAAATTCTCACAACCTCAACACCTCAAATGCAATGGAAGGTAACAAGAATTTCCTTATGGCATGCCTAAGCTATAAATTTCATTTCATTAATAAAATGTTTTCTTTTTCCATGGATAGGTTAAAGCAACTGAAACTAATTTTAGTTTTTAGAGCGTAGTTGGACATTTAACCTCAAGGCTCAAAGAAGACATTTTCTTATATTTATTTTATGTTTTATGCACTTAAATATTCAAATGTTTTGTTATATTTTCAAACTTATTTAAATGTACTTGGTTATGTTTTCAAACTTCTTTTTTGGTAATTGGTATGTTTTGAAACATATGTCATATATACTTGATAATCTAGTAGTAGTAGTATTATATATATATATATATATATATATATATGCGTGTGTGTGTTTGATATTTGGATATTTTAATGTGTGTTGGTTATTATGTATGATTTTAACTATAAGTGATATTAAAGTAGTCAATTAATATAGTTTTGAATACAATATAAAATTTTCTTGTTTTTGCTAGTTGGGTCATAAACGGGTCTTAACCGTGTTTTTTTCGTGTCGGCCCGTCACGGCACGTTTAATAATCGTGTTAGCATGTCGTGTCGTGTTAACCGTGTTATTAGCATTTCATGTTTGTGTTTGAGTTTCTGACACATTTATTAATCGTGTCGTATTCGTGTTCACTATAATCGCGTCATGCCGGCCCAAACACGATACGCGAACACGAATTACCAGCCCTACTTGAAAGATAATGTAAATTACGTTGTAAAGTTTAGTTGTTCACTTATATTGATTGTGAAAAAGTGATTTATTTGAATTCCAACTCTTTTGAAGTTGCAAGTCTCTAATTTCCCTTCAAAATATGCAGAATTTGAATCTCCAACATTTAAAAAGAGGGCTGATTAAAGGAAAACCATTTGTAGAGGATTAGTACGTATTGAATATATTATTTGTATAAAAAACTTCAATTCAAGTTACACGTAGAATTGATATGAATCAATAACTAGAATTATAAGTGATAATTGGAGTTCGTAACAAGAAAGAAGATTTGGTGATAAAACTGATATGGGTGAATAGAGTTCTCTTAAGTGATATTAAGCCTAATTTACATAAGAATAATATTAGCATATTAATTCTAATCTTAAATTTTATGTATTAATTAATATTGTATATGAGTTGTCATTTTTATATTAGATAGTATTTAAAATATTGTTACATAAATTAATAATAGAACTTTACATTTAACAATAAAAAATAACAACTTACATGCCATATAAATTAATTCACATAATGAGAAGAATAAGATTTGGAGGAAAAGCCGAGTAAAATAGTGGATGGTTAATTATTCATTAAACTGAAAGGTCAACAATGGGCTGAACGTCTTTTTCTTGTTTGTTAGGTTATATTTGTAATTTATGTGAACACATGTTTACATGTTCAAGCAATGTTTTAACAATACATTGCATAAATATAAGGTGGTTATAGATAGTTTCCACTTATTTTTTCCTTCCAAATCTTTGGTAAAATGACCCCTTTTTTTAACAGTAATGAAATATTCTCATTATGAAATAAAAAGTCACTAATAGGGCTGGCAATCCAGGTAACGACACGACAATACGTCTCGAAACTCGAATTAAATTAGTGGGTTTATGTTTATTATAAATGGGTTTAGGTCATAATCGGGTTGACACAATTAACACAATTATAAATGAGTTGGGTTAGGGTTGACCTCTTAACACGAAGTGAGCGAATTGACACGATTAACTATATGTGTCATTGTAATATAATGATATGTGATATAACATGAAAGTTTATATAACATATTAAATACAAATAATGTGAATTTTAATATTTGTAGGAAAAATTCATTTATTTTTCTTAAAGGAAAAGATAAATTGACCAATATACATGTTAAACCTGTCATGGCCTTATTAAATAAGTCATTATTATATTAGTTATTTATTCAATATATTAATTTAAACGGGTTATACAAGTTGACACGATTAATAAATGTGTCGTGTTTGGATTAATATTTTTGACACGTTTAATAAATAGGTCATGTTTTAGTTGATGTTTTCTAACACGATTAATAAACGGTTTGACACGAACACGACCCATTAACACGAATTACTACCCCTAATCACTAAAGTGTTAGGATACAAGGCACCACTAAAGTAAAAAAATGGGTACTGCTCACATGACTAAACAATACAAACGCAACCTTATCACAAAAACGGAGATGACTCCTTTACAAAGTAGCACAAGAATAAAGTTCGGTCACGTAGAAACGACTCAAGTTGAGCCACATCCTAGTCTAATAATAGACCCATATCACACAACTTAGTATTAAAGCGGTGGGAAAACCACCTTCTATCTGAGAGACACACCACAAACATAGATTGATAGAAAAATCACCATCTAACTGAGACAAAACAACAATAGATAGAAAAACTATCATCGTTATTACAACACAAACATAAACAAAAATTATAAAAAAAATTAAACGATTATAAGAACACTATGAAGAACACTGTTGTAAAATATTATAAGATCCAAATTAAGTCAATGATGTTTTGGTATTTCTCTTTAATGCTTTTTTTAACCTTTATTTTCTATTTTACAACGGATGCCCTTTTCTTTTAGAAACTATTATCGGGTTTTTTTTTGTCTTTTTCAATCTTATATTTTTGTCAAAAAAAATACAAAAGTTATAAAATTTTATACATTCTAAGAAAAGACTAAAAAGAGATAATTTGAGAGAAAAAAAATAAAACTGGGTAATATATTTGTGTAATTAATTGGAATGTATGTATGAAGGTTATAGTTCTAAATTCAATATGTATGCATTCTTTAGAGAATAGTAATATTGTTTGAGTTTTGACCAAGTAGTCATTTGTATTTTAATAACATGTACAAAAATATCATTTAGAAAAAACAAACTGATAATTCGTACCACATAATGTAATGAGAAAATTGCAAAAACTGATTATAAACACATTCTTTTGGAGTTTTATTCTTTTATTGTGATAGGTTATCTCTTTAATAATAATATGTTAAATTATAAATAATAATTTGTTAAATTTTAGACAATAATTTATTAAATTAAGCTCGTCGCCGGCGACATCTGTCAAATTATCAATAATAATCTATCAAATTATTTACTATAAGAGATAAAATTTAATAAGTTAATGTTGAGACCTAAAAATCCTTAATGATATAATTTTAAGAGATATTTGTCAAAATTAACCTAAACTAATTAATCATTTGAAAAATTATCAAAATATCATTTAACTGTAATTGATCATTTAAGAAAAACAAACTGATAATTAGAGTGCGTTTGGTTCAAGGATTCGTGTCATGGTTTAATCATGATTCGTGACTCGTTATAGTATTTTCTCTCACAAAAAACACACATAAATTAAGAATAATTCTGAATCATAATTCAAAATCCATCAACCAAACGTCTTCTTAGTATCACACTAATTTTAAAAAAAAAAAAACATTAATTTATCATCACTAGAAATTTTCCCCCTCTCTCAAAGTAAAGCATCAATTGTATAGAGAGAGAGTAAATAGTTGAGTAGAGTTAAGAGATCTTTCCTCTCTCTCTCTCTATATACACACTCTCTCTATATATATACACACTCTCTCTCTCTCTCTCTCAAAGTAAAGCATCAATTGTAAAGAGAGAGAGAGTAAAATAGTTGAGTAGAGTTAAGAGATCTTTCCTCTCTCTCTCTCTTTCTCTCTCTCTCTATATATATATACACACTCTCTCTCTCTCACACATGTATTCCTCTATATACACACATATTTCGTAACATTAACAATCGGTTTTCCTCTTCCTCTTTCCACTTCTGCAAATCGAATAATCCGAAGAAGAAGAAGATGATAGACTTCGCTCGAGTTCAGAAGGAGCTTCAAGAATGCGGCAAGGACGTGGAGGGCTCCGGCATCAGAGTCGCCCCCAAGTCCGACGCCACTCTCGCTCGCCTCGTCGGAACCATTCCCGGCCCTATCGGAACCCCCTACGAAGGCGGCGTCTTCCAGATCGATATCACCTTACCGGGTTCGTCCAAATTTTCCGTTTTTCCTTTCCATTTTCGGATTAATTTGACCAGATATATTAAAATTTTTCGTGTTTTTGTTGCAAAACTTTGGATTTTGGTTTGTTAATCGAGGTTTTCGGCGAGATATTGTGATTAATTTGGCGTAAAACGAAAACAGTAACGTAATTTGATCCTTCTAGGGCTCAATAGGATTGAAATGTGTTAAATTTTGGTAAAGAAATCCTTTTTTCCCCCCTAGTGCGACATGATTAGATAAAATTGATTGATTTAGGTGTTCGTAAGTGGGAACACTGTAGTTAATAGAACAACTGCTTTCTTTTTGTGAATTAGTGTTTGTTAATAATAACTAATTTTCTTTTTTGCTAGATTATATATTTATTCATAGATACATACATACATTGATTATGGGTTTGTTCTTGCAGATGGGTATCCTTTTGAGCCTCCCAAAATGCAGTTTTCGACTAAAGTTTGGTAAAAGAAAATAATTTGCATTTTTTTTCCTTCTCTCTCATTTCTGCTGGTTCTGCTGATTTATTCACTTCTTTTTTTTTTGTTTTTTTGATGAATGGTTTTGTTGATTTATTGTCTATGTATTATGTCTAGCTTAGGGAATTTTGTAAAGAATGATATCATTCATGGTCTGTTATATACTGGCGTTGCATTGAGTATGACTGGATGATATTTAGGGTCCGTTTAGTTCGCTAATTCAAGTTTTTAATTTGAATTTAGATGTGACTTTATGTAAGAGCTTTTACTGTAACAAAAAAGTTAGATGTGACTGTTTTTAAGAGCTTTTTACTGTAGTAAAAATCGAACTCTAAACTTGAATCGGTGAAATGAACGGGGCCTTAAGATACGCATTTGAATCAAGTCATCCCACTGCCATTATGACAAAAAATTGAAAGAATTATACACACACACACACACACACACACACACATATATATATATATATATTTAATACAAGGTGAAAGTTATCTAATGGTACATGTTGCTGGTACTTGCTATATGAACAAGCAAAGCAGACGTAAAACTACATATAAATTGAATTAACCCTGTTTTGTTTAACTAAGAATTCCTCAATTGGTCATAATGAAGCTGGAGCTCTGTTCCATGCTAATGTGTGCTAATATGTTCTGCTAACGATTTATAATGGTCCACAATAAATGAACTTTTCATGTTGGGTTATCACGACTTTGAGCGGATTTTAGTTCAATGATTCAGCTGATTATTCTAGGATGCTAAACGGTATGACTTTCAAGTGCCGTTGATTTGTTGCAGGTTATGTATTCAGTTCATGTAATCGGTTTGTTTTAAAGATGCTAATGCTTTGATTTGTATTCATTGTTGAAGGCATCCTAATATCAGCAGTCAAAGTGGAGCTATTTGCCTTGATATCTTGAAGGATCAGTGGAGCCCGGCTCTCACTTTGAAAACAGCTCTTCTTTCTGTACAAGCATTGCTTTCTGCTCCAGAACCTGATGATCCTCAAGATGCTGTGGTGGCAAAACAGGTCTTACTTACTGCTATTCTTTACACTACAGTTACGCCTTTAGTCATACGTTATCTTTTCCTATCACTTGTGCTTCTGTTAGTTCATAAAGATGATCAAGTCCTTACTAAGCTGCATTCAGTTTTGCTTTAATGTCTTTTAATATGTCTTCTATAGATCTTACTTGTTACCTTTTATGGTGCCATTTCAGTATCTTAAAGACTATCAGACCTTTATCAGCACTGCTCGGTACTGGACAGAAACCTTTGCCAAGACATCGTCGCGTGGGATTGAAGAGAAGGTAAGTTGAATAATTTCTTTCTAAGTAAACTTTGCTTAGAAAATATTCGTTAACTAATTCTGCATATTTATAAAGAAAATTATTCACCAAATCCAAGATGTATACATTCACAACTTTGCTTATATGTAAGAGAACTGTTTTGATTGTACAGGTGCAAAAACTTGTAGAGATGGGCTTCCCTGAAGCGCAGGCGAGGACTACTTTGGAATCTGTTGGTGGTGATGAGAACTTGGCTCTTGAGAAGCTTTGCTCCGGTTAAGAGTTTGAAACAGCTGATAGCAGATTTAATCTTGTTTTGCAGCGTAAGAGGTTGGGGACTGTACTAACAAAGGGTTATGTTATCAAATATATAATATATATATATATATATATAATATATATATAAGTTTTTCATATTTAACTTGTCTGTTTTGTGTTGTTTATATTTATCTGATGTAGCTACATCCATCAAACTTTCACCTAATGGGCAAGTTACTTTTGGAGCTCCGGCACAAGGAGGGATTGTCAAATATTAATTGCATTACAGTGTTGAGAATTGCAAATTTCATTTGTGTCAAATCTCTTTTATTATTTTCTAAGCCAAAATGGGCCCTTGGTTGAACATCAGTTCTGACAACGGACTATGCATTTAATTCAGGCAAGAAATTGTCATTCTGTTAGGTGTTGAATCAACTGGCCATTTGCCTTGTAAAAGATATAACAGGTAATCCAGAGTTTTAACATAACAAGTGGACTATATGGTTTTACTGAATAACAGGAGTTTTGATTAGCCAGATCCAAGGGTGAAAAGTAGAAAAGGGAAATAACTATGCACAAAGAAGTAAAGACGCAGAGAAGAATAAATGAAAATAATAATAATATTTGATTCAACTCCATTTTATTCTTACTTCAGATAAATACATCACAATAGAAGTAGAAGTTGACGAACATCCATAGAAACCTTTACAAGATAGTCCATATTGCATACATTAATGAAAACTAAGAACAACGGCAGATAGCAACTCTTTTTTGAGGAGGTTGACATAAGATGAAGAAAGCCATTGCAAAGACCAAAGACATAACCAGTCCCAACAGGAATGCATCTTCCGGGTCACAGCAGAGAAGTCCCATTTCTTCAATCGCACACTTCTCACGCTCTGTGGCTCTGAGCATGGAAGAATGAATAACTTCCAACAAGAACAAGAAAGAAGAAAATGGGGGTGCGTTTTGTGATTTGAGCAATAATTGTAAGAGAAAAACGACATCCAACTCCTATCCACAAAACTGCAGTGCAGCCAATGCCAGATCGACAAGTTGACGTATCAGTATGTGGTTCACTTTTTACTCTCCAGGGAAGGCTTTATTTGTTCTTGTTGCTTGTGGCTAAGAGTCGATGCCACCAAATCATACTTATATCAACTCTTTACATTATCATTCAGAAAAATAATGCGTGAGGCACTAATATTAATAAAAAATGAATCCCATGTAGGAGAATATACTTTTTATTAAAACAGCATCACCATTAATCCACTATTAATAAAAAAATGCAACTCATAAACTTTCTATTAATAAGTAGTAGTGCTTAGCATAACCCGGTGCTATATAGTGTTGTCCAATCATTACTTGAAGATTTTTTTACATTTTTTACCTTCGAATCACATTTTCAAGAGTGAGAGTACAACAGCTTTGGAACTAATAGTACTCCAAGTACGTAAAAAGCTTCAATGGATTGGGCTACTTCATGCGATTTTTCCCCTTTTCTAATAAAAGAAATAGAGAATTTATTTTTAAAAGTGTATAAATTTAAATTTAAATTTTTTATTTTTAATAAATATTATTTTATTTGTGTAATTATTTAATTAAAAAAATTATAAATACAAAATAAAAATATTAACGTATGCATTTTCAAATTATATTTTTCAAAATTATCCCTTCCAATATGAGTATGACTGAAGCCCATGTGGAAAAGTGAAGCTCTTTCGAGGATACTACTTTTCCATATTATCTTCTTCCATCTTAACAGAACTTTTTATGCACTTTTTATGCGTATTTGAAAGGTAAACAAAGTGTCGAAAGAAAAGCATTGAATTCCAGATTTTGGGAGAGAAGCTTTTAGATCATACTTACTTTCCTCTTTAGAACATGTCTTTTCATCAGTTTCTAACCGTGTTACACAAGTACACAAGTGCCTCCAGGAATTAGTCCCAAAAACTGAAATGCAATAGACGTTTAGTTCGTAAATACAGAATCATGATTCATAATTATTTTTAATTTATGTGTATTTTTTTAAAAAAAATATTAAATTAAATTACGAATTATGATTCAAACCATAACATAAATCTTCATACTAAACATCTCAAAAACAAAATTTTAAGGAGTTTTTTTTTAGTATTTTTTTCTTTTTAAAAATATTAATATTATTTATTTATCAACCGTCATATCTATACTAAATCTAATAAAAATTAATATAAAAAATACACATAAAATAAGTACAAATCAAATCTTTATATTATAATATTTTTTCTTATAAAAAATATATATAAAAATAATAATTTTAAATTTATGAATTGACCTAATTTTAAAAATGAAAAGAACACCAATAAAATTCCTTTTTTTTTTACTTTTTTTTTTCGCTTCTGAAAAAGTGCTTTTCAGGCCTCAAAAGCTACGCAGACAAAATTAAAGAGCATTGGACAGTACAAAGAACAACAGTGATAAGTTATTATAAAAAAACAACAACAACAGTGATGAGTTTAGCAAATTTCAACGCTTTCACACCCAAAGTTTTTTTTTTCTCTCTTTTTCTTTATTGACCAAGCACTTTTGGGGTTTGTCATTCCACCACAAAAAAAAAAAAAAAAAAAAAAAAAAGGTTTTAAAAAAAAAAAAAAAAAAAAAAAACCATAATAGTAATCAAACTCTCTTGTTATAGTTGATTTTGCATTTTTTGAGCTTGAATGATTCTTATAGTTAAATTTACAAAAATAGTAAAAAATAGGTCAATATAAAAAATTTAAAAAAGTATATAGGTCAACTTTTAGTTATAAAAATTAATAGGTCATAACTTGTCAAGTTATGGTTCATAATCAAATCATTTATAGATAAATTTGTCAAGTTATAATTTATAGCCAGATAAGTTATGGGCAAAAATTGTGATTTATGGATAATAACTTCTCAAGTTATGGTTTATAACCAGACAAATTATAGACGAAAATAATAATTTAACATATTTATTAACTTATGTAAACTATTAACCTATTAATTTTAATTCATCTTGTCTTTGACTTATTTTTCTATTTCTCCCTTAAATTTCATGCAAGTCCATCTCCGTCCATTTTTATAGCTTTATATTATTGGTTTTATTTGTCAACAAAGTACGGCCTTAGACCCAAATCGTCGTTTGCTTTTCATGGGAAAAAAAATATTCATTGGGTGCCTTGCTTGCATTATTCTTTGTTTTGCTCAACAATTATGAAATAAGTCCCAAACTGTGGGCTTTATTATAAAAAATAAAAAAAAAATTTGAACAGTCAGATTCTATTATTTTCATGTTAAATTAAATAAATACATAGAACATGACCAAGATTTTATGGTTAAGAACTATTTTCTGTTTTACATAACTCAATATTATTTTTAATAGTGCTATACATAGTCCGTCGAAGAAAGACATCAGTTTTAACCTCTATATTTTCACTAAATTTAGTCAAAATTCTCATATATTTTTCACTCTTAGAGGTGATTTTGACAGTTTAAAAATGTGTTTTACAGACACGCAAAATTTATACATGTACATATATAAACCTTTCTAGAGAGTCCATAATTAGATCAATGACCTTAGACCTTTGAAGTTTGAAGGTGTCACGATCAACTTAGTTTAGTTGAGACCTCCACTTTTCAATGTCTTTAAGTAATGGGTTAGAAAACTCGGATTTGAAAATTATGATACTTGAAGTAGAAACCAAGAAAGAGACCCGCATTTTTACTTGAAGAATTTTTCAATCAACCACTTCAGAGAAGCAAGCAAGCATTACGCGTGGAAATTGTATTTTGAATAACGTTTTGATGTCTTGTGCCATTTATTTGGACAATATGGCGCGTTTGGAACTCGTTCTAAAATAATTTTATTTTTTATATGAAAATTAAAATATTTTTAATATTAGACAAAATTTATTTTTAAAAATATGTTTGGTAGTTTTATTAAGAGATTATTTTCAGTATAAAAAACCCATTAATCTTTCCCTCTCTCTGCTCGAGAGAGGGGAGAAAACAAAAATAAAAAAATGAAAAACGAAAAATCATTTTTCATTTCTCTCTTATTTTATACTAAACTAAAAAATTGGTTTCATTTCAATTTTTTGTCTTTGTTGCGCCAAACGCCGTTTTAAAAATATTTTCATTTTTTTGTTCTTAAAAAACGTGAAAAATAAAAATGAGATCAATTCCAAACACGGTCATAATTATTCTTGATATTTAGCATTTTGTTGTAACTATTAACAAAATCAAATAGGAGACATCACAACACCTAATCTAATTCCTACACTTAATTAATCTTGATATTATGATCATTAGTGTTACTCTTTTAATGTGCTTGATATTTGATGTCTTATATCTGAATATTCTAATAGACAACACGACAGATCATTGCACAGTTATGGGGAAAAAAAAAACTACTTTTGAAATTCTAATAGGTTGACCATTGATTTTTCAATTGACAACTCCATTAAAATCTCCATTTATCCTCTCACGAGAGAGGAGACTGTTTGACGAAGTCGCAAAACGCTATGATGACAGAAGCACAATGCCTGAATTTCTTGTGACCACTGTTTCATATTTATTAATCAATATATTCTAGTGATTAAAGACCATTACTTCATATTTTCTCGAGAAAATTACAAAAACATTACTTAATAAAAACAGGCCTTTCTAGTACTAATGTTAGAAGTACGACAGCCAACTCATTCCAGCAAACGTAATTTTTTTTTTTAATAGTAGTGTGTAATATAGTTTTTTTTTTATATGTATGACACATGGCTGTTAACGTATAATATTAAAAAAAAAAAGATAATCCAACACATGTAACATTGAGTATTACACTTTTAACACATTAAATATGGTATGAATTTCAGAGCAGTGTTACACTAGAATACAAAAAGAAATACATTTTTCGAACTTATACGGCTGCCATACTCGAGACTTTACCCTAGTATTATTACTGTTTCTAAATATTCAGCAACAATGAATTAGATGGATAAACCTGTGACTCAATCATGAGCTTGCTTAATAAAGTTCGTTTCTACTAGGCAAATAAAATTATGGATAATAAATTCGAGTTGAGATATGATGTTGTGTGAGAGTTTTTTACTGTAGTAAAAAAGTTAAATATAACTGTTTATAAGAGCTTTTCACTGTAGCAAAACTTGAATCAGCGAAAAGAACAGGACAATGACAATATAACTCTTTTTGAAGTTTGGACATTTGCTCAAAAAATAGATGAAATTTGTAGCTTCGAGTTCTTAGGACAATTTACCACTGGAGTGGTGCAAGGGCGCCTCTTTTAAGTCTCTCTCATTCACAGTTTAATATTTAAATTATTATGTCGTTATAAAAAAGAATTCCACGAAAAAAGTTATGAATTAAGAGTTAAATGGTAAAAATAGAGAATTTATCTTTAAAAGTACATGAGTTTAAGCTTTTATGCATCACTTTTGATAAATATTATTTTATTAGTGTAATTATTTCACTAAAAAAATTTTGAATCAAGAAAAAAAGATAAAAATCTCGACTTATATATTTTTAAAAGTATTTATTAAGATTACTCGATACTCATTTATGGTGGATATAAGGAGTTAATGGTGGATAAGTAAAACCTGCGTTGTGAATAGATGAAGAATAGGTTTAGACCTTTTACCATTATGGGACCAGTTGATTTCTTATGTAGACGTTGGCACCAGTTGATTCGTTATGTAGACATGACCGATGATTTTTTATTTTTTGTTTTTACCAGCAAGAAAAAAGTTATCGGAAAATTTGACAAAGCTTTAACCAATTGAGGAAAAAGTTGAACAATGACTTTATAAAGAACTTGAGGGACGTTTGGTTAAAGGATTCAAATTATGATTTGAATCATGGTTCATGATTCGTTATAGTATTTTCTCTAATAAAAAATACACGTAAATAAAAAATAATTTTAATCTCATGATTCTAATTCATGAACTAAACATCTCCTTAAACTTTGTAGAGAAACAACCGTATATTATAGAGATTGTAGTGAGAAGGGATTTTATGTTTTCTTTCAATTTTATTTTTCTTTTTGTTTGGTTTTGTTATGTTGTTTCTTTTTTTTTCTTTTCTTTTTTTTTTTCCGTTCTTTTCATTTCTATTTTGTGAGGACTTTATAATTTTTAATTATTTTTTTTGCTTATTAAAATAATCTAAAAAAGCCTTGAAATGCCATTAAAGTTGTAATGTAGAGGCATACATGTTAGCACCGTGTGATTATTTTGAATTTAAGTCTTAAATGTTAAGGTGATCATGAAACAATCGTTAGGTTAAGTTTACAATTATGAATTACTATTTTGTTTTAGTTTTTGTGAATAGATTTTTTTGGCTCTCAACAAAATTTGACTTAACAGGGCATTATGGGATCCTAAATGATGAATTTATCTACCAATCTCCATCATTATATTTCTGTAGCAGATCATGTCATTTGTTTTCTACCCGTTTGTATATAGTTATCATGGGGAAATTTTGTTTTTTTTTATCATGAGGCAATATTTAGGAACAAAATGGGGCAATAGATAAGAGAGAATATTTATAGTAGGATATGCAGTTTTACTATTAAGAACTGTTATTTTAATTGACAATTAAATATGTGCATATTTACATTAAAAATTTATAGCCACAACACAAAATGTTCCTATTTTAGATTTGATTGTTGAAAAAAAAAATCCAATAGTTTAAAATACAGTTTCTGTTAATGAAGAAAAATGCATGTCCTGCTGTGAATTTTGCCAAAAAATAATTAGCTAAAGTGCACTCTTATTTCAAAGGACCCTCATTTCTTGTTGCTTTGTTTTGCAATTAATAAGAGAGGAACCTGAAATGTCACTTTTTTTTTTTGCTTGAAAATCTGGAATGCCACTTGCATCAAAAAAGAATTGTCCGTTTAGTTCGCTAATTTAAATTTATATGTGAGAATTTTGTATTATAATAAAAAAATTAAACGTAATTATTTATAAAATTTTTTTACTATAATAAAATTTAAAATTTAAACTTAAATTAGTAAAATAGACTGACGTACTCACTCTGACTGGGAAAATAATTTTTAAGCGACAATTTCTGCACAAGTTTTTTTTTTATAAATTATTTTTCTTTACTTCTGATGCTAAACGACAATGGTTGGATAGTAAAGGTTGGTGAGAGGAATTAAGAATCTAGCTGAGAAATTTTCTACCCATTTCAGCAAAAGAACAAATTTCGTTCCCATTTATAGTTTGACTATAACTGCAAGCCTCTCCCTCTAGTCTCTATGAATCTTATATCTGTTTCAGTAATAAATGCATACCATCGTCATGTCCTTTTTTAATACGCCTTGGTGTGGTAGTTACAATAACTTTCATTATTTTATTTCTAAAAAAAAATATTGCAAGAAAAATTAACTTCTTTTTGCCTAATAAATTTATCCGCCCATCTTGTTTCCATTCCACATGCAAAAAAGGAAAAAAACGAAAAAAATTATTGGGTGGATCAATGTGACAACTGGGTAATTTTTTTTTTTTTTTAAAACTTGGCACACGTACATTTTGTAAATTCTGTTCATTTTACTGATTCAGTTTTAAAATTTAAGTTTTGTTATAATAAAAAGATTTAAAAAATAGTCACATTTAATTTTTTTACTACAGTAAAAAATTATCATATAAAATCACATTTCAACTCGAATTAGAGCTCGTTTGGTTCATAGATTAAAACTACGAGATTAGAATCATTTTCGATTTACACGTGTTTTTTGTAAGGAAAAATACTGTAGCGAACTATGAACCATGATTCGAATCAGATAACGAATCCTCCAACTAAACAGACTCTTAAAACTCAAATTAGCAAATTAAACGCGCCCGTAATATATGATTATGCTTATTAGTAATTTAGTAGCTTAGATATTAGAGATATTTGCCACTTTGAGAAAGTACTATATCTAGAATATATTTCTTGTAAAAAAGAATATATTTAGAACATGTATGATGTACTTATTCATCTAAAAAAAATTATGTTCACCCTAAATTTTAAGTAATATATCAGTAGTGCACGTTTATGATCGTTATATTTGATTAATATTACATTATAATAGAAAAATATACTGTACAAATAGATCTGATGATGACTGAAAGATATAGATATTTATTTTTCAAAACCCTGCTGAAGAAATCTCCTAAACAGTTATACCCATATAAATACTACATCAGAAAAGGCTAAAGTTTGCTACATATTTTTGGTGGGAATATTAGAGGGCAAGAAGCTTTGGATTTTATGGCACGTTTGATTAGTAAATGTACGTGGTTTGGACATAAAATCGAAAAAAAAAAAAAAAAAAAAAAAAGCCACGGGACTTTTAAAACGGTTTGCGTCAAAAAGTATCTCTTTTGGTTTGACATTGTTCAGACGAACCCTTTTCATTACGACGTCATCATCTTCTAATTTTTAATTTTTAATTTTAATATATTTATTTCCCGCGGTCTTTTATGTGGTGGCATTTCCGTAATTATATCCTCAAATCGTGTCTCAACTTTGAAAACAACAGACAAGTATAAGTAAGGCAATAAAATAACTCTCTCTCTCTCTCTCTCTCTCTCTCTCTCTTACTTAGCTCAGTGAAGAAGACGCCAACTTCAGCTCCGATTCCACGCTCTTGTACACTCGCCGGTGAAAATCGCCACCTTTTCTTGCGGTTTTAGTTACTGTTTCCGATACGACGGCGTTTTGTGTTGATTTCATCGACCTGAAGGACAAGCGAGTTCCAGTAGCGGTTTTTCCATCGCCGGAGCACCGCTCGGATGCATTGCCGGCGCTCTGCGAGGCCGGAGAGGTGACCGATGGGCTGCGTTCTCGGCACCGAATCCGGAGGCGGTCGCCGGCGATCCAGGCGCCGCCGTGGAAAGGTCGAGGAGCCGCCTCCCTCGGCCGCCAACGCCGTCGAGGTCAGAGTCAGGAAGGACGCCACCGAGCGGCAGAGGACCAGGAGAACCGGCGATGTTCTGGCGACTGAGCACCGGAAACCTAGGCTGCCGGATTCGTTCCTGGCTAACCAGCAGCAAGGTTGGCCTCCGTGGCTTTTAGCCGCCGCCGGCGACGCGATCCAAGGCTGGACTCCTCGTCGCGCCAACAGCTTCGAGAGGCTCGCGAAGGTTGGTTGATCGGAAACCCTAACTCTTGTGTTCATCTTCAATTTTTGTGTGTTAAATTTCTTATCTTTTCATTTGTTTTCGTTCTTCTTCAGATTGGGCAAGGGACTTATAGCAATGTGTATAAAGCTAGGGATCTGATTAACGGCAAAATAGTGGCTTTAAAGAAGGTTAGATTTGATAATCTGGAGCCAGAGAGTGTGAAATTCATGGCGAGAGAGATTCTAGTTCTGAGAAAGCTTGATCATCCCAATGTGCTTAAGCTCGAAGGCTTAGCCACCTCAAGAATGTCTTGCAGTCTTTACTTGGTTTTCGAGTACATGGAACACGATCTCGCCGGCCTCGCCGCTCGCTCTGGTGTCAAATTCACTGAAGCTCAGGTACATTTCAACTTTGATTCTTTCAGAAAAGTTTTGAAATTTTTGTGTACTTGTTAATGTAGATTGTTTTTCAATTCGCAGATGGAGTTTTGGCATATGAGTTGGATTTTAGTGTGTGATTTTCTTAGGTTTTGTTTTATTCCTAATCACTTTTGGTTTTCCTGATTAGGTTCTGGAACAGATAATGTCTTTGTGTTTGTCCTTTTGCTTTTTGCTAGCTTTGATGTAACTAAAAGACCTTCCTAAGCTACATTGATGATTGGGCCCCATAAACCAGTAGTTTCGAAATACTTCAAATCTTTGTTAGGTTCTTTTCGGCAATGCAAATTCATAGAAATTTCGCGTTCCCATTAATCTCTAAACTGTGGAAAAGGAAAGTAATTTAAGTTGTGGGGAGGAAAAGACGTTTTTTCAATTTTGAGCTCCATTATTTGGTAACACAGGTTATATGGTCCCCTGATTATTATCATAGATAATAGGACATTTAGGAGGTAACTTATGTCTTGCTATATGTCAGATCAAATGTTATATAAAGCAGTTGCTGTCGGGGCTCGAGCATTGCCACAACAATGGAGTTTTGCACCGGGATATCAAGGGTTCCAATCTGCTCCTTAACAATGAAGGGATCTTAAAAATAGCTGATTTTGGGCTGGCTACTTTTTATGATCCTAACCACAAGCAACCCATGACTAGTCGTGTCGTCACCCTTTGGTACCGCCCCCCTGAACTTCTTCTTGGGGCCACAATCTATGGTGTTGGTGTTGATCTTTGGAGTGCCGGCTGTATCTTGGCAGAGTTACTTGCTGGGAAGCCAATTATGCCGGGACGGACGGAGGTATTATCTTTTATTTTGTTTTATATATTTGTCTGTTTTAGTCATTTAAAGGAACATATACTCTGGTTTATCACTTATTTGTGATTCATGAATAAGGATGTAAGATTCTACAGTGTTAATGCAACAGTTTTATGATGCATGTGATCCATTTCATCTTTGGCACCTCCATCACCAGACCATGAAGCAATGTAATCTGGTTGATCGAAAGTTTGCGCCTTTTTTTTATTTTTATTTTTTTTATTGAAACGGCAAGGGTTAATGCTTCATGGGATCAACTCAAAAGTGTGTTTGTTGGAAGTATTAATGAAACAAGCTTAACCATTTAAATATGTTGTGGTTGAGGTATTTTGTCTTCTTAGTAATGTGCGTTAGTAAAAAACAATGAATTTCCTGTGCAATCATTATTCTTTGTGAGATGAGATAGTAGTACTTGTTCGGATTTGGTCTCTTCTGCTTGTCATTTTCCCCCTTTTGGTGATGGTATACAGGTATTGGTTTTTGTTTTTAATTTTTAATTTTTATTAATTTATTAATTTTATTTTTAATTTTAATTTTTTTTAATTATTTTTGTTGCTAAAACTCCCGTGACATTCTTCCACTTAACCCACCCTGCCTTGGCGCGGGGTGGGTTAAGTGGAAGAATGCCACGGGAGTTTTATGTGATGATAAGATGCTTGTTAAGTTGAAAGGAAAATTTTATAGGACAACAATTCGCCCAGTTATGTTATATGGTAGTGAATGTTGGGCCATCAAGAGACAACAAATATACAAGATGAGTGTGGCGGAGATGCGTATGTTAAGATGGATGAGTGGCCATACGAGGATGGATCGCATATGGACTGAAGTTATTCGTAGTAAAGTAGGTGTAGCACCAATAGAAGATAAGGTGCGGGAAAACCGTATGAGGTGATACGTGCATGTACAACGTAGATAGTTAGATGCACTTGTTCGGGCTTGGGAGAACATCCAAATACCTAGTACTAGGAGAGCGAGGGGTAGACCAAGAATTACTTGGGCCAGGCACGAATTTCAAGATCTAGGGCTTCAGGAGGGTCTTGTGTTTAATAGAACAGATTGGAAACGAGAAATTCATATAGCCGACCCCAATTCATTTGGGATTAAGGCTTGTATTTGTTGTTGTTATTGTATTTTTGCTGCTAAAATGTAAAGTTTTGAGCTTGACAAACCCCTCCCTACATTCTGTTCCTGTTAAGGTTGAACAACTGCACAAGATATTTAAGTTATGTGGCTCCCCATCTGAGGAATACTGGAAGAAATATAGATTGCCAAATGCAACACTTTTTAAGCCACAACAACCATACAAGCGGTGTGTAGCAGAAACATTCAAAGATTTTCCTCTTCATTCGCTACCTCTAATTGAATCTCTTCTTTCAATAGACGCTGATGGACGAGGCACTGCAACTGCTGCTCTAGAAAGTGAAGTGAGTGTCCTTTCTTCAAGGAACTTCTTTTAACAAATATGAAACTAGCAATTTTGATTCAACGTATGCACTTGAATTTTCTATGGATCAAAGCTGACTCTATTTAGCTCATGTAACGTGTATTCTTTTATGTGGGTGCAGTTCTTTACCACTGAACCTTATCCTTGTGAGCCATCAAGTTTACCTAAATATCCTCCCAGCAAAGAACTGGATGTAAAATTACGTGAAGAAGAAGCTAGAAGGTTAGAGTTTCGCTTTCTTGGTGTTTTACCATCTTCTGGACTCATCGTGGCTTTGTGTTAACAGCTAATATCTATTTTGCTCCTCAGGCAAAGAGGTCTAACCGGGAAATCTAGTGTTGTTGATGGTGCCAAAAAAGTTAAGGCTCGTGATCGTGTTGGTCGGGCAATTCCAGCCCCAGAAGCCAATGCAGAGATTCAAGCAAACTTAGATGTATGTGAAATATTCTTCTCGCTCTCTCTCTCTCTTGAATCTTATGTGATTTTTTCGTTTTCCTTTTTGTCGAAGTTAGAACACCTGAAACCATCTCAGAATTCTGCCCTGAGTTGCTCACTTGCATGTCATTTACGCTTTAGTGGAGCTGTGAAGTTTGAACTCCGAATCCCTCGTATGCAAGGGTCAATAGTTGTGAGCTTTGACATGCTACCTATTCGTTATATCAAGATTGATTATGATTGTTGACAAGCTTGTAATACTTGATATGCCTGGAATCATAATTCCTACTATAAACTATTCATCCGCTTCTCTTAACAATTTTCTACTAAATCCTCGTATGTTATATGATTCTCAGAGGTGGAGAGTTGTGACACAAACAAACACAAAGAGCAAGAGTGAGAAATTCCCGCCTCCCCATCAGGATGGAGCAGTTGGACACCCACAAGAAACATCGAACAAATTCCCTTTGTCCTTCGGCCCAGCCGATGCTTCTTTTGGCTCGGCAGTGTTCAATTCGAGGTCATCAGTATCTGTCAAGAGCATGGGGGCTGCTGGGGGGGCCTCTTCAAGGAAGAAAACTAGCAGAGAGGATCCCCGGATGGCCCCGTCGCACAAGTTCATCCGTGGATTCAAGCCTTCCTCTGTAGGGATATCGACAAATCTATTTTTCAAGAGTAAATAATAATCTTAAGGTGTTCTTTTTAGCTGGTCGAATAATAGAGGAAAAGAGAGAGAGAAAGGAGTATTATTTGTCAAAGAGTTTTCCCTTCTTTGGTCAAGCCGTGTTTGGTTTTCAGAATGCTATCTTTTTGCTCGTCATTGTGCCCATTATTTTTTGTACTTGTAACGTTGTGATTGTTTTGTTGTATAATCCACGTGACGAGATCCCACAAGGACTCGGTGTATATTCAGTTATAATGGAGTCTCACTTATGTGTACAATTTTTGGAGGCAAGTGCAATGTTCTATGGAATCTCTGTCAAAGAAGTACTCTTTATATGGTGAAACGAACGTACCTCAGGTTGATCAATCTTTCAGTCACTGCGGTCTGAAAGCGTGGTTTTCCCATATCAAATGCCACACTTTGCTAGTGAATCGCTGCAAGTTAAAAAGTTGGTCCAAACAACATTAACAGAGCTATTGTTCTCCCAATACACGTGTATATTTATACGATAATTCTATGGTAGTTATGCGCAAATATCTTACTTGCGGGGTTTTGTTTTGAACCGTTGAATTGTATTAAATATATCTGTTTGCACGTATGTGTATATATATATATATATATATATTTGTTATCATTTGACGTGATTTTAATTAGATCTAAAGAGTAAAAACATGCATCAATACGGTATTTCTACTGTGTATGACTACCATACACGCATGCGGGTCTGTCATGCTTTGCGTGTAAATGAGTTTTTAGCTATGAAAAAGTCCTAACGTGGTAGTGTACATATTTAAAGTTCGAGCTTGATCCTAGGAGAATGGAAGTGTTGGACCATGAATAGTTAATTGAAGCAAACATAGAGGAACTGTTGTTAATGGATGTTCATGTCCCTCTCAACAGAAAAACAATCTGAACAAGGCTGAGGCAGACAATGATGTTTAGAGTTAGAAGAGGGGCTTTTTACACTTGTATTCCTTGAATGTTTTGTGATTGGAAAATAGGATTCAAACCGATAGTGTCGAATTCTAAGCCTCTCACATAGTGGTGGACCTCATTTGTAGAATCCACGTGAGTCCGTGTGGGACTAAGGTGATTGGGGTCGATCGACTTTGATCTAGACCTCAACTCAAGCCACAATCTAACTCTAACTACAACCTTAATTATGATCTCGATTTTAAAGCACAACAAATTTTTGGCCCGTCTAGTTCATATGTTTAAACAAAAATTTAAATTTTATAAGAGAAAATACTGTGACAAAAAGAAAAGATTTTAACTGTAATTTAAATCTATAAAATAAATGAGGGCTTTGATAAAATTAGCTTAAAAAGGTTTTAGAAAACAATAAGTACTTTAGACAAAAAATTGGGAATAATTAAAAGAAAGAACATAAACCAAAAGTAAGATTACCAAATGTTTTTTCTCTTCAATAAATAAATAAATATATATATATATATAGGTTTAGGTTTCGTTTATTTCACCGATTTAAATTTAAAATTTGAGTTTTGTTATAGTAAAAAATTATAACATAAAATCACATCTTAATTCGAATTAAAAACTCAAATTAACGAACTGAACTAGCTTTGAGTCTTTAGTCCAGCAGGCACTGTTTGCCTGATCGGCAAGTGAATTTGAACCATTAGATGTAAATGGAAGAACATGAATGATCCGGCTGGAGCAAAAGAACACAGGCTGCAAGCCATAGCTTTCGTCTGTTAGGTATTTTTTTACAAATTGAAGGGTATATATGTAAATACGGTGTAATGGAGAAATAAATTATATGTTAGCAAAATAAAAAAAATGTGACGGAAATATAGATGTAATATATATGGCAGTTAATGTGACCAATTACTTAGAAGTATGTAGTAGTTTTAAGAGACATACGTAGCACTTCTTGAAATCAATGGCAAAGCACGTAGAAAGAATAAAGTAAATAATGGAACAAGAAAACGACAATGTAAGGTTTGTTCTTTTAAAGTTTAACTTGAATATAATTTTTGAATTAAATTTAAGTTATAATTTGAGTTGAAATTATAACTTTAGTTTGTGTTTAGTTGTGTACATTTGAGTTATGGTTTGAGATAAGAATATTTTTGAGTTTGTATTTAAGTGAGTCAAAACTTGAATTTGTATTTAGATAGTATTTTAATAAAAACTCAATACTGATGAAAAATTTTAATAGGGTATATAGGTGGGGTTTTATTCGTCTTTTCGTTGTCAACGCATAGAAAAAAAATCATCTCAATCAGAATTAAAACGAAAAAGTTATAGTATTTTTAAGAATATAAAAAACACTGTTCATTAATTTGAGTTTGAGTTTCTAAACTCGAGTTGAAGGGAAAACTTGAACTCGAGTTTTAGTCCCAAACTCGAGTTTGAACTCGAGTTCAAACTTAAAAGAACATAAACTCGAATAAAGTTGTAATTCGAGTTGTATTTTTTTTTTTTTGACTTTTTCACTCAAAAGAACAAGTCCTAAGGGCTTGCTCTTTTGATGTTTTTGAGTTAGGTAACTTGAGTGTAGATTTTGAGTTGAGTTTGAGTTATAACTTGAGTTGAAGTTGTAACTTAAGTTTGTGTTTGGTTGTGTACATTTGAGTTATGGTTTGAGATAAGAATTTTTTTTGAGTTTGTGTTTAAGTAAGTCAAAACTCGAATTTATTTTTAGATAGTATTTTAATAAAAACTCAATGCTGATGAAAAATTTTAATATGGTATATGGGTCTAGTTTTATTCGTATTTTCGTTGTCAATGCATAGAAAAAAAATCATCTCAATCAGAATTAAAACGAAAAAATTATAGCATTTTTAAGAATAGAAAAAATACTGTTCATTAACTTGAGTTTGAGTTTCTGAACTCAAGTTGAAGGGAAAACTTGAACTCGAGTTTTAGTTCCAAACTCGAGTTCGAACTTAAAAGAACATGAACTCGAATAAAATTGTAACTCACCTTTATTTGAATTTTTCACTCAAAAACTGTCTCACCGAACAGGCCCTAAGTTTTTCAAGAAATTTGCGAACCCATTGTAAGTTATTTGTAGTAACAAGTTTAGAACGTGGTAAGATTGTTGAAATGGGTAAATCAAAATTTTTAAGGTTTCGCGAATAAAGTAATAAGTATGTAGAAAATTGGTGCTTTAATGTATGACGGTCTGTAAAACCAAATTTTTAAGGTTGTCGTAAAATATGAGAATGGTTGTAAGTAGATATTGTAAAACCTTATATCAATAAAGTAACATTAAAGATTCGCCTAAGCCGTTTGGTTTCATGCATTGAAGAAAAAAAAAATCACAGGATGTAGCAATGAGAAGTGGTAATGTTCGTTGTCAAATAATTTTACATAACAGGAGAATAATCCATGACAAATATGTTCTTTATTAGTAGATGTGTAATCTGTTGCATTGAAGGTTTCAAGAACACAAAAATAAATAAATAAATAAATAAATAAGAGAGTTCGAAAACAAGTGCAGCATTACAACACCGATCACGTAATGATATAAATCACATAAACCGTTGGAGTCATATTGTTAGACAAGAACTTACATCCAAACTGTTCTAATCAGAGTAACATTGGCAAAAACATAATTGTTTAAAATGGACTCCCGACCTTTTGAATATATTCATGTTCCGTTTGTTTGGAGAGTTCTGGCCTGATTTAGGATTATAATTCTTAGTTCGCCACAGTATTTTTTCTCATAAAAAATAAAAATTTTAAAAATCAAAATCATAAATTATGATTCTGAACCCTTAGCCCCCCGTTCATTTCACCGATTTAAGTTTTGTTACAGTAAAAAATTTTCAGAAATAATCATATTTAACTTTTTTGTTACAGTAAAAAGCTCTCACATAAAGTCACATCTTAACTCAAATTAAAAATTTAAATCAGTAAACTAAACTGGCTGTTAATGTCCGAAGCCTATTCACCAAACCTTATTTATTACTGATAGCTTACAGGTCTAAGCTATTTTAAAATTTCATAGCCTGCCCTTATTAGTTTTTGATCCTTGAAATATAGTCAGACAGCTCAAATTCACCCACCTTATTAGTCAAACAAACAGTGGACATTTCATATATATATATATATATATATATATATTGTTAGAAACCAAACAAAAACTGTTTAAAAACGATCTAAATTAACGTTTTCCATTTATTTATCTAACCGAGTGACTAACTTTTAACATATTTATTTAAGACCTAAATTTGATATAATTTAATATTAGGAGAAAGAGAAAAATAGGCCAAGACTTGAGATGAATTAAAATTAATAGGCCAATAGTTTATATAAGTTAATAAATAGGTCAAATTACTGTTTTCGTCCATAATTTGTCTGGTTATGAACCATAACTTGACAAGTTATTGTCCATAAATCACGAGTTTTGTCCATAACTTGTCTGGCTATGAACCATAACTTAACAAATTTATCCATAACTTATCTGGTTATGAATCATAACTTGACAAATTATGGCCTATTAATTTCTATAACTAAAAATTGGCATATATACTTTCTTAAGCTTTTCATATTATCTTATTTTCTACTATTTCTGTTTAATATTTTTATCCATATATTTATATAGAGAGACTAACTTTGCCACATTTTTTTTTTTTAGTTTAGAGAAATTTGATACAATTTTTGACACAAGAACTGTTTCTACATAGAAGAGAATTCAGGTACTTCAACGCAAAAGAAAACCATTTCTCATTGGTTTTCTTGCACTCACTGTTCTATTTCTTGGGTGTGAAGTAATGTGTAGGAAAAGTGAGTGAGAGTTATCACTTCACATTAATTTACTCTTCTACTAAAGGCTATGGCTTTTTCTCTGTTATGTTCCTTTCTTAATACATGCCTAATGCCTTTTTACGACCAAAAAGAAAAAGAAGGAAAGATAAAAAGACGAATGCTGACTAGGAGACTCACATTTTTGTGAGTATGACAAATAATTTAGTGGATATTTAGTTAATAAATTCAGAATCAGAATGATTTTTAATTTACGTGTATTTTTTATAAAAAAAATATTATAACGAATTATGAATCATAATTCAAATTATAGTACGAATTATAGTATAAGAGCAATCTATTATAAGATACTATAAATATTTTTTTGCTGAGAATAGTGGGTTGTTTAATAGTTATACTCAAATTTAAACTATGACTCTATTACAATATTTTTTATCTCATAAATAGTTTGAATTTTAAAATTTCATATTTCACAAAATTCCGGGTAATAAACTCAAATCATAATCTAAGGAGACGTTTAGTTCATGAATTAGAACCATGTGATTAGAATCATTTTCGATTTACGTGTATTTTTTATGAGAGAAAATACTGTAACGAATCACGAATCATGATTCGAATCAGAGAACGAATCTAGGTACCAAACATCCCCTAAGTATCTAAACGGGCTTTAAGATACTAAAATCCACTACTGGCTTAGACCAATTAATCAAATCAAAATCTAAAGAAATTTGATGGAAATTCAACATCGGCGAATTTTTATATTATAGAAATTTCAAATAAAATTTATTTTTTTTAATGAAGTTAAAAGTCGCAATAACGGTAAGATTCAATAATGCAAAATATGCAATCAATGCTTATGAAAAACAGCCTATCAACTGGTGCCACGTGGAAGAAAAATGGGTACAAACTAGGAAGACTCACCACTAGTCACTAGTCTTCTTACATTCAAACCAATATTCCCAAAGTCTCTTGGGCGGGCCCTTCCTTTTTCTTTTGGGTTATTTAAATGGAGTCTCACTTATAATATATAAAGAAAGAAGTCTCAAACAATCAATATACACGTATTCATAAACATATAAAAAGATTGTATTATTATTGTAATGATTTTAAAATTATAAAAAAATGAATATAAAATTTATGATGACTAGACAAATTATAACATGAATTGCATTAATATAATGATTATAACATTATGTAATACATTGAATTTAAAAAGCTCGTAAAAAACCTCAAATAATAAACATGTAAGAATACTAGAGTTAGTAATTTGATTATAATAATGAAAACGAAATTATCAAGAAAAATGAAAAATAAAGGCCCCGTTTGTTTCCGTTTTCATTTCCATTTTTTACATTTTTCGAGACTAAAAAATGAAAACGGAAACATAAAATGCGTTTGGTGTAAAAATTTTTAAAAAACAAAAACAAAAACGGTTTTGTCTTTTCTGAAAAATTGAAAACGAAAAAAGCTGTTTTTATTTTCTCGTTTTCGTTTTCTGAAAACGGATTTCATTTTTTTTTATTTTTTTCTCTCTCTTCTCCATTGCCCACCACCCCCGACTACACCCCCCTTCCCCCACTCCGACATCGTGATCTGGTTTGTGAACGGTCATCTTCTCCAGCGAAGGTGGAGAGAGACGTCGCCAGAGATTCCCTCGCTCGGTGGCTATCGTCAGTTGTCGGAAGTCGTCGCTGTCACTAATCGTGGCTGCATCTGATTTACGGACAGAGAAGAAGGGGCGGGGAGAGAGAGAGATGCGGGAGATGAAGGAGCACATCTCCATGTTGCAGACAAAGGAGCACGTCTTGCTCGCTAAGCAACTCTTCTTTCCGTACGACTGCGCCGCCCCCCAACCCCCATTCTTGCGCGACTGCACCGCCACCCCCCACTCTTGTCCGACTGCCCCCCTCCCCCGCCGCCGCCGCCCTTATTTATTTAATATATTATTATTTTAAATATTATTACATGTTTTAAAAAATTAAATCACCAAACGCAGTTTCAGTTTTTAATCAATCTCTGAATAAAACTACCAAACGCATTTCAGAAATAATTCCAAAATGAAAATGAAAACGAAAACGTTTTCATTTCTATTTTCATAGAGAAAACAAAATCATTTTGGAACCAATTCCAAACGCACACAAAATGAACAAAAAATCCAAAAAAATAAAAAAGTATTGATTCTATAATCTTAAAAAAATAAATAAAATACATAAATTCAAATACCATAATAAAAAAAACAAATAATTAATTACAGAAAATTAATTAGAGCTAAAAAAGAAAGTAAATATGTAGAGATGAGAAAAAACAAACAAATTATATTACACAAAAATTAATCATACATAAAACATACCCTAAAAAAACTCATAAAAACATATCCGATAACATAGATACCTTAATCGACATTTTTATAATATTATATAACAATTAATATTTTTAAAATTATTACTTTAATAATCACATTTGATGTAATTACTTCTTTTCTCGAAAAAGTGAGAAAACGTTGAAAAAGTTCTAAAAACGAGCCCGAATAATATGAGAAAGGACGATTCAGCGGTCGAATCAAACATCAAAGTGCATGAAAAATTATTGCTTTTTCCGTACAATGCAACTTCCTAGTTCCTTCACCCACTCTCTCTCTTCCCTTCCTTCCACAAGAAGGTTTGCTCTTTTTCTTTTTCTTTCTCTTTTTTTTTTTTTTTTTTTTTTAGAGTTTTTTTCCCCTCCTCCTTCTGCGAGAAGTTTTGGTTTTGTTTTGTTTTGTTTTTTTTTTTTTGACACTTTTTAACTTTGAGTTTAGTAAATTAATCCCTCAATGTTTCTTAACAAGTTACCGTTTAAATGTTAAAATTCATTACAATATTAATTAAATTAAACAAAATTAAAATTTTATTCAATTTATTCCACTCAAGTGAGGGTTATTCTTATATAGGCATGTCATGAGTGAAATTTTTTAAAATTAGGAATTAACCGTTTTAAAAGAAAAATTTAGGATTTTTCCTTATAAAAAATACACGTAAATTAAAAATGATTCTGAATATGTGAACTAAACATCAAATTAAAAAAAAAATCATTCATAATGTGTATAAAGAGCTCAATTCAATGTAAAATGACTCTCAATAAACACATAAAAAAAACCGTTTAAAATTTTAACTTCATTTTTAATTTAACTAACTTCATAATAAATTTTAAAATTTAAGAGGTAAATTACCGAGAAAAAAGTTGAGAACTAATTTATCATGAGGAGGCGTTCATATTAAAAATCTATTAATTATAATTAATAAAAAAAGGAGAAGAAATGACAATTATATGGAAGCATAAAAAAGAGAATTTTTTTTTTTTTTTGCAAAAGATTAAAAAATACCGTAGTAAAAAAATATAAGTAAATCCTTTAACATATACGCAGAATAAAAAACTTCCAATGTAGATGTCATTATAAAATAGTTTCCTCCACCCTAAAAACTCTCTAAATCCACGCTCATTCTTAGCTCATTCTAATATATATAAGTTCACTCGTAGTCGTACTGATATATTATTTTACACACTCTGCTTTTCTCTGCTTCTTATCTCTCTGAAACGATCGACCTTGAATTTGGGAACTCGTGTACGGCAATGGCGACGCCGAGAGAGCACGTAGAAGAGATTCGGAGAACCAAGTTCTCCATCGGAGGCGAACTCAATCCTCTCACCGAGGATCTCCACCAGGCCGTCAAGCACCTCTCCGCCGAACTCTACGCTAAGGACGTACACTTTCTCATGGAGCTCATCCAGGTAAAAACACAATAACCTTAAAAAAATCGCGATTTTTCACGAGACGAAATGGAAATTCGTATGTTTCTGCTTCGCGATGTGATTAAATTCGGTGTATTTGTTGATTTTCTGCTTATTCCACGATGATATCTGCTTCGTGAATCGTGATCGCTTGTTTGAACTTTGATCGGTGGAAATGTGAAAAAAGCCTCAACTTCTTGACGCTTTGTGTTAATTTTCTCTTGCTGTATGATCTTTTCTTTCTTAGAATTCGTCAATAAAGTAAAATTCTTCTTCATGATCGTTTTCTTGTTCAATTTAAAATCGTTATTTTTTTATGGCAGAATGCTGAAGATAATGAGTACAAGGAAGGAGTGGATCCGTCATTGGAGTTCGTGATAACGTCGAAGGACATAACGGCGACCGGAGCTCCGGCGACGTTGCTGATATTCAACAACGAAAGAGGATTTTCTCCGAAGAATATCGACTCAATTTGTAGCGTTGGACGCTCCACCAAGAAAGGCAACAGGAAACGCGGTTATATTGGCGAGAAAGGTACTTAAAATTAACTTGTCGTGTGTTATCTTTTTCATGTCTCTCTTTCTAAGCTTCAGTTCGATCGTTTTTAGTTTCTGTATTTCTTAATATTAGTCTGTTTATTATAAATGGATTTTATTTTGTTTTTGTTTCTAGAGTTCGATCGTCGTTTCTTTTTAGTTTCTGTATTTATTAATATTAGTCTGTTTACTATAAATGGATTTTATTTTGTTTTTGTTTCTGGAGTTCGATCGTCGTTTCTTTTTAGTTTCTGTATTTATTAATATTAGTCTGTTTACTATAAATGGATTTTATTTTGTTTTTGTTTCTGGAGTTCGATCGTCGTTTCTTTTTAGTTTCTGTATTTATTAATATTAGTCTGTTTACTATAAACGGATTTTATTTTGTTTTTGTTTCTGGAGTTCGATCGTCGTTTCTTTCTCATAATTTCTGGATGAAGTTCTAGTTAAAATTAACTTGTCTTGTGTTATCTTTTTCTCGTCTCTCTTTCTAAGCTTCAGTTCAATTGTTTTTAGTTTCTGTATTTCTTAATATAAGTCTGTTTACTATAAATGAATTTTATTTTGTTTTTGTTTTTGTTTCTGGAGTTCGATCGTGTTTCTTTTTAGTTTGTTAAGCTCGTTTTTTTTTAATAAAAAAGTTTAATTTAATTATTTTTAAGAATTTTTTATTACAATAAAATTAAAATTTTAAACTTGAATCGGTGAAATGAACAAGATCTTAATATTTTTTAATTTAAGTACAGGTTTATTTAGTTGAAAGATTCATTTTCTGATTCGAATCATGATTCATGGTTCGGTACAGTATTTTTTCTCACAAAAAATTCACGTAAATAAAAAATAATTCAAATCACATGATTTAAATCTTTCAACTAAAAATTAAATTTTATTACAATAAAAAAATCTTAAAAATAATCACATTTAATTTTTTTATTACAATAAAAAATTCTCATATAAAATTATATTTTAACTCAAATTAATAAATTAAACCGGTTATATATATTTTCTGACCACATTATTTTACGAAGAAATATATGAGATCTATGTTTTTTTTTTTTTTTTTAAACGACGTGGCGCTTTCCCCTAGTTGTGTTTTAATACGGCCTTACGTGTTCTATTCCAATTGCTAATTGAAATGCAAATTGATCTCGCTGCCGTAGTTTGTGTCAGAGAAAAGACAGCCTCAGTGAACAAGTGTCTGCTTTTTACAAAATAAAATATTCTTTAAAGGAAGGAGTAACCGGTTGGACATCTGATACTAGTTTGGAACTTTTTTTTTGCCCATCATTTCATCTCATCCCTTCAATTCAATCTGAACGGCCTAAAATGCATATCGTTTCCATCGGCCAATGTGAAGGACGGACCCAGGACACACCTATATATTTCCTTTTGGAGGTCGGTTTTTATCTGGGCATGTGATTGAAGGCTTGTTGTCGTCTTTATTGTTTGTAGGGTAGATTGTCGTTTTTGTGTTGTTAACACTTTTATTGTTTCTTATTTGCCGTCATCTAATCGGTTAAAGTTTCTATTTTTAATGTCGTTCGAATGTTCCTTTAGGTGTGTGTGGCTATTTCGTTTGTTTCTTTGTTGTCGTTCTTACGGTTTCTTGTTTGCTGTTGTTTAGTCGGTTAGTTGTCGTTTAAGGAGCTGTCTGTGCACGTCTATGAATATGCATGTTATGTTATGATTGGGTTGATCCCACGATAGTTCTGAGCTTTACTCTGAATTTTATTTTGGTCTTTAACTTTAAAATGTTCCACTTTGATCCTTGGCCTATTACTTTGTTTAAATTTGGATCTTTCCATTGGCTGAGTTTTGTATATTTGATAAGAGCTGAAAAATTAGAGCTCCAAATTGGAAAAAAAAAATTAAAGATTAAAAGAATACAAAAATAAAAGTAAATTTTCACAAATAGTCCTTTTTAAGGTTAGATGTTTCCGATTACGGTTTCTGACTTTTTATTGATACCGTCAAATATTCAAGAATGGAGTGAGTGAAACTGGGACAAAATAATAGACTAGCCACTAGGAATCAAAAGTGGAATATTTTAAGAAATCCGGATCAAATTGGAGTGAGAGTAAAGTTTCGGGATAATTTGCAAGATACCCCTTTATAATAGGCTATGTCTAGTTTAATTTATCTACAGTAAGAAGATATGTTAATTATTGAGCTTATTGTCGTTTTTAAGGTGTTTTGAGGTAGGTAGTCCTTTTCACGTTGCCGTCGTTTGTTTCTTTGATTGTTTACTCGTTGATACTAGGTAGTCCTTGTTGTTTCTCACTTTGTTGTCGTTTATTTCGTCACTGTCGTTTCTGAAATTCTAGCTGTTTTATTTTGTTGTTTCCACACACACCGCACACTAATGCTGTACATATATCATATGTATCGTGTACTCTTTGCACGTACAGCGATGGCTCGTTTTTGGTACTTGTTTTAGCTACTCTCTCTCTCTCTCTCTCTCTCTCCATATAATTGAAGTACTAAAAGAGCTATCTTGACTTGCTGTTTATACATATTTAGATGACTTTTTGTTTGATAAATTTATGGACGGTTAAAAGACTTGTAATGATTTTCCGTTGTAATGGATGTTTTAATTTCACATCGCAAATGGCTGATGCATCCATAAAAATAGATGCTTGATGAGGCCTAGAAAGTTCATGCACTACAGTATAATTCAGAAGCTGAATCTGTTTCGTCCAGGCTAACAAATTAGTATATAAGAGAAAAGAGTTGCCTACGAATTTTTCAATGTAACGAATTTATGTTAATTTCTCTTTGCGAAATTCATAAACCCTTTTTGCACCATGGTTTCAATCATGCAAAATATAAATAAATAGATAAATAATGAAGTAAAAAAACAGCATATAAATTTGAAGAGGCAAGAACGGCATTTTACGTTTTACCATGTGTTCTGGCATACTAAACTGTTGAATATATTCTTTTCTACATCTGTTAGTATTTTACTATCTTAAGTTCTGGCCTGTTTGCAGGAATTGGGTTCAAAAGTGTATTCTTGATCACTGCTCGCCCTTACATATTCTCCAATGGATATCAGATCAGGTTCAATGAAGGGCCTTGCGAGCACTGCAATGTTGGCTACATTGTTCCTGAATGGGTTGATGCGAATCCAACGCTATCTGAAATCAACCAGATTTATGGTTCTGGTGCTGCCCTTCCAACAACTGTACTGATCCTGCCTCTGAAGCCCGACAAGGTGAAGCCAGTGAAGCAGCAGCTATCCAGCATTCACCCTGAAGTCCTCTTGTTTCTGTCCAAGATCAAGCGACTTTCGGTTAAGGAGGATAATGAGGACCCAAGGCTGAATACTGTAAATGCGATAGCAATAACGAAAGAGACTGATTTGGTGCAGAGGAAGAATATTGATGCTGAATCTTTTACTCTCCATCTATCCTCGAAAGAAAATGGATCCGATGAAGAGTGCCGCTATTACATGTGGAAGCAGAAGTTTCCTGTTCGGAATGAGTGCCGAGTGGAAAGGAGAATGGAAGTTGAGGAGTTGGTGATCACCCTGGCATTTCCAAATGTGGAGTTGCTTCAAAGACGGACAAGCTCACCAGGGGTTTATGCATTTCTTCCTACAGAGATGGTAACAAACTTCCCATTCATAATTCAGGCAGATTTTCTGCTAGCATCCTCAAGGGAGACCATTCTCCTCGACAACAAGTGGAACCAGGGAATCATTGAAAGCGTGCCAGTTGCCTTTGTAAACGCGTTTATGTCGCAAGTGAAAAATGCGCCAGATTGGATTTTGCCTGATGTATTCATGCTCCTACCTGTCGACCCCTCTAATTATAAAGAGCTCAATGTTGTGAGGGAGTCCATTAAAGCGAAGCTGCTCGAAGAAGAAATTATTCCGAGTGAGAAGCTGGTGGAGCAGAAGTTCTTCCACAAACCCCGTGAAGTGGGAAGGCTAATGCCTGATTTCTGGAGTATTTTAGAAAAGGCGCAAAAACAAGGGGTGAGCTTGGCTAGTCTGTCTGACCATGGGAAATACATATTAAGTTCGGCTTTGGACAGAGAAATGTTTGATCGCATACTCAATTTCCTGGAAGTCCAGCCTGTAGATGATGAATGGTATGCCAAGTGTATCCAGGGTTCTATGCTTGTGGAGGATGTCTCTGAAGAAGTTTATTTGGAGCTTTTATTGTTTGTAGCTGAGAATTGGGGGTCCAAATTTTACGGCACCAGAATGAAACATATTCCACTTATCAAATATGAGGATCGTAACGGGAATCTCTCTTTATTCAGCATATATTATGCTGAGAGTGTGGTTTACATATCTCGCCATCCTCATCAAAGCTCGTGGCTGATTGGGTGGAACAAGGAATTCGGGTCCGTGACCTCATGCGTTTTTGTGCCGAAAATCACACAGAGTGCCATACGGTCATGTCCGAAAGAGGGGACGCTGTTGAAATGGCTTCAAGAGCAAGTGAAGGTTGGTGTGGTTGACGTCTATGATTATGCACTTCACCTTTGCAATTCTTTTCAGAACCAGCGGAGGCTCGTTGTTTCCTATGTCCACTTTTTATATCACTCGCTTTCCAAAAAGAAATTTCTCTCGGAGAGGCAAGTTGATTACTTGTGTGGCATCATGCCACTCGTGGACAGTTATGGACATGTCATCACTCATAGAAATGGCGTTCTCGTCCCCGCCAATGGAAGCAAATGGGCAGGATTGCTTGTTTCTAATCTGTGGAAAGAAGAAAGCTATGTCGTGTTAGGTGAAGACTACATGAATCCATTCCGTGTTGCCGATAAATTAGTTACCCCACAAAAGGAGCTCTTAAGTTTCCTTACAAGTCATGCTAAGGCTTTTGATGTTCCTTATATAAATCCTCCCAACTCTAGGATCCCTGCTGTTTCCTCACAACTTACCAAGCATAACGCAATCTTGCTTTTGGAATGGATTCGGCACATTCGATCAAATAACATCCGGGCCCCAAACAAGTTCATGACAAGTATTAAGGAAGGAAGCTGGTTGACGGTTACTCTGACCGGCTATAGAGTTCCTAGACCTCCTTCTCAGTCATTCCTGCACAGCTCGACCCACTCCTGGGGGAACCTTCTGCAGAATGGGTCAGACCTTGCAGATATTCCATTAGTTGACGAGCGTTTTTATGGCCATGGGATAAGGAAGTACATGGAGGAGCTAAAATCAGTTGGAGTAATGTCCGAATACGCGGAAGCTTGCAAATTCATCGGCGATCGTCTCATGTCCCTTGCGGCTTCTGGCTCATTAACCAGAGAGAATGTATTTTCCATATTGAAATTCATCAGATTTTTGAGGACCAACTGTCTTCCGCCGAAGGAATTTATCGATAGTATCAAGCAAGGGAAATGGCTAAGGACCTCATGGGGTGACAGGTCTCCGGATGAATCCGTGTTGTTTGATGAGAAATGGAGAACTGCAGAAAAAATCAGTAAGATTCCATTCATTGATGAAGAATACTATGGCAGGGAAATCCGTGACTTCGAAGAAGAACTTCAGTTGCTAGGCGTGGTAGTTGGTTTCAGTGGAATAAGTGGAAGTCACGAGCTCGTTGTTGACTACCTGAAGCCATCTTCAAGCTTGTCATCTCTTCCGGCCGATGCTCTTCTTTTGGTACTACAATGCATGCGTCGAAAACCATCGGAAAAAATTGTTACAGCGCTGAAGGGTACAAAATGTTTGAGGACAAATAGTGGTTTCAAGTCACCCTCTGAATGTTTCTTGTGTGACCCTGAATGGGTTTGCCTTCTTCAGGTTTTCAATGGGATCCCATTTGTGGATACCGCTTTCTATGATAAGCGCATCGTCACTTACAAAAACGAGTTGAAACTTCTGGGAGTAATGGTGGATTTCGAGGAAGCGGCTAAGGGATTTGCTCGTTTTTTTAGGGAACGTGCATCAAACAACTCCATTTCTAAAGAGAATGTCATAGCTTTTCTCTCATCTTACAGAGTGCTAAGGAGAGCTGCTCATAAATTCCCTGAAGATGTCAAAAGCTGCATCCGTGATGTAAAGTGGCTGCGAACTCGACTTTGTGATTATAGGTCTCCAAAGGATTGCATTCTCTTTGGTCCTGATTGGAAATCCATCTCTCCGATTACTCTTCTCCCTTTCATCGACGACAGTGACAACTACTATGGCGAGGGCATCCTTGAGTACAAGAAGGAGCTGAAGAGTATGGGAGTTGTGGTCGATTTCAAGGACGGCGTCAAGTTTGTAGCTAGCAGCCTTTATTTTCATGATGTTAGCCGCATAACTCGTGAAAATGCACTTTCGTTGATGGAATGCATCCGAATCTTATTGGAAGACAAAACTTACACCTTTCCTGAGGATTTCAACAAAAAGCTTTCTCAAGCATGGGTGAAGACATATTGTGGATACAGGAGTCCTAAAGAGTGCTTGTTGTTCGATTCGATATGGGGTTTGGAGAAGACTGATGGAACGTTTATTGATGAAGAGTTTTATGGCTCTAAACTTTCAACTTACAGAGAAGTGCTAACGAAAATTGGGGTGACTGTTGATGAAGAGAAAGGATGTCCATCAATTGCCAGGCAACTTGATTTTCATTCTGAGTTTGCAACAATAGTAAGGATATATAATTACCTAAGTAAATTCAATTGGGAGCCTAAAACTGAGATGGAACGAAGGATCTGGATCCCGAATGGAAATCATAAAGGTAAATGGGTTAGTCCAGAAGATTGTGTTGTATCTGACAAGAGTGGACTATTCAGTTTGCAGCTGACTATTCTGGACAAATTCTACAAGCAAAATCTTTGCTTCTTCTCTGATGCTTTCAGTGTCAAACACAGTCCTTCCACGGACGATTATTGCAGCCTTTGGAAGTCTTGGGAGAGTACAGGGCACGTACTATCACATGATGAGTGCCGCAAGTTCTGGGAATACATTACCAAACACTTCAGTGCAAAAACTGAAAGAACTCTTCTTGATGAGCTGGTGAAAGTTCCTGCCAACTCGGGCTCTGATGGAATTGTATTGTTGAACAAGCAGGATGTTTTCATTGCTGATGACCTTCAACTGAAGGAACTCTTTCAACAGTCTTCCTCTCGCCCCATTTTTGTCTGGTATCCTCAGCCAAGCTTGCCTAATCTCTCCCGCACGAACCTGCTCGAGGTATTTCAGAAAATAGGCGTTCGCACCATCTCAGAATCAGTGCAAAAGAAACAAGTGTCCATCTCAAATGGTATGCGCCAACAGGTGATTCCAAGAGATGACTTGATTAAGAAAGGTTTGGTCAAGCTTATCCTCGGCTTTCTAGCTGATCCCGCGATCAAAATGGATTTCGAAGCGAGGCACAAGGTAGTTAAAGGTCTTCTCAATCTAACTGTTGTTGAGACGGTTGAACCAATTGATGTGAGCTATGATCTGTCATTATCTTCCGGGGAAGCTTTGAATGTGAGAGCAAGTCGGATGGTGCGTTGGGAAAGAGAGAGTTCGAAGCTCTTTACACAAAAGATGGATGAGTCTAAAGGACCTGCGAACCGCATCGAGCGTGCTACATACTTCTCTGAAGTAGTTGCTGAGGGTGTGTTGTGGGGGAATGGTGACCATATCCATGAACTCTCTGAGCTGCTCAAGTTGGCCTTTCTACTGGATTTCAACGAGGAAGCTGTTTCTTTCTTAATGAAGTCCAAGAATTTGCAGATTTTCTTGGAGGACGAGGACTTCCTCTCTTCTGCCTTCCCTTCTGCCTAGGTATCCTTGGTAACTGTTTGTTCTGATGTTAGTATATGTTTGTTTGGCTCTCATTTTCTTTTTCTTGTTTTCTCTTTAAGAATGTGATTATGTGAAACTGAGCTAAGTTGTAAGTGGAGTTAGTTGCCGTTTAATATAATGTTTAGTTTCTATGTTTAGTAGGTAATGATTGATTAAGAGTATTAATTGAGAGATGCTTCTTAATGCAAATATATATATATATATCAGATTTATTCCCTTTTTCTGCTGCTATTTACTCTTAGAACGTTTGGTATTGTAGTAGTGACTTGTTGAGGTATTAACTATTGATCACCAAACTAACTAGTGTACTAAAAGCTTTTTTTTTCACCAAAAAAAAAAAAAGCACGGATAGTTTTATGTTAGAAAATGATAGCCTTTCTGTTGCCCTTTGTAAGAAACTTAGCCACTCTCTCTTAATTGTCGTTTTGCAACTGAATTAAGTATTGAAGGGTTTATTCTTCCAGATGGATTAAAGAGATCATCACATGCACAAATCCATATATAGAGAAACAAGTTTCAGCCAAAGTAAAAAAAGAATAATATAAAGAAAAAATAAAACAAATAAACTCAAATAAACTAAAATAAAACATTGCGGACCGAATGCAAGTCCTAGGGACGACATTCTGAGGCCAACCTGCTCCTTGCTAAAAAGACACTAAGCAGGAGACAACTTCAAAACAGAGTTAAATGCTCCAGAAAACGATGATAAATAAAATAAATAAACAAAAACAGCTAGAATCTAATAAACGACAACAAAGTAAGAAAACGACAATGGTGTGCAAAACATGAACGAAAACGACAATCTCTTTGCAATATATATTGGGTAGTGGGTAAACAAACAGCACACAGCAAAAAGCAACAACAAAACGCGAAAATGACCTTAAAAGCCGTAACAAAACTAGAAACGACCATTTTTCATCGAAGACAAAAAAACTAGAAACGACAATTGACCATGTAAATGACAGCAAGTAAAAAAATAATAAAGAGAGTTCATGGATTAGAATCATGTGATTAGAAAAATTTTTAATTTACGTGTATTTTTTGTAAGAAAAAACACTGTAGTGAATCATGAATCATGATTCAAATCATAGTTTGAATCATCTAACCAAACGTCCCCTAAACGATTACCAAAGAAACAAACGACGACAAACACTGACCGATTAAACGACAGGAAATGTGAAATTAGAAAGGGAAAAAGGAGAGAAACAAACCATTACAACGTGAAACGATAATAAGGTCAATAAATGACATTATATGAACAATTAAAAATTAGAAAAGCAAAATTAATGACGGACGGTAAATTGAATTCTACACTGCAGATTTTGCACTGCATACCAATAATTAAATGTATTTTGTATATCAAATGATGTCGCAGTCAACTTGTAAATTGTATATTTGATTTATTTTAGACAATTACACATTGGCTAGTGTATTGTTGCGTTATTTGCTATTAAAATTTGGTTAAAATTTTTGCATTGATTCAAAAAACAAAAAAGCTGTGAGATACCGATTAGATATATATCGACAAAGTTCCATTCTTCTGTTAGGGAATTTACTTTATATAATCTAATCACTAAAATTCAATACCAGTTTTTGAACTGATTGTGAACTTGTATATTTTAGCAAAGGAAATTACACGATCAGTCATGATCGTCCTGAGTACTCCTGACCAAGAATTAATAAAGGGTGACAAAAAAAAAGAAAAGTTCCTAGGAAGTTAAACAGTACAAGTAGTATATATAATATTTGGAATCTCTTAGATATTTTTGCTCGTTTGTTTTGCGAGTTTGAATTACAGTTCAAATATTTTTGCAACAATGTTTTTTCTCGCAAAAAAAAAAAATGTGAATTTCTGTTCAGACCTATAAATGAAACAGTTAATAATCAAGGGGCTGATTTCTTGGCAAGAAGAGAGGCTCTGTCACTGCTAGGATGGTAACATGATCTAACGTTTAGTAGATGCTTTACAGCGACTGGTCCTCCTCTACACAATGCCCTCCTGAATCTCATTCGGCTTTTCCCTGATTTCTTCTTTACTATCTTGGTCTCCTGGTCCTGAAATTAATTATTTTATTTTGTGTATATATATATATATACTAAATATGTATATGCAAAATGCTAACTAGATCTTTCGATATAAATCTTACCCAAAAAAATAAAATAAAATAAAACTAAAACAAATTATGTAGGCCCCTAAACCAGGGACGACATATAACAAGCACAAATCTCTTACAATTAAAAATGTCATGCGTGAAACTACTAGTAATTTGTTCACACTCCAAATGTCTAAGATGATGTGTATATCTTTTACATATATACCATATATTGGTGTATATTTCATAGATAGATTTTTTAGAGAATGTAACTGATATCAAAATAGTTAAAACATTCTAATTAGATTGGCACCTACTAGTAAATTTATAAAGAATTGGCAATAGAGGTTTGGAGGTCAAGAATTGGCTGTTTTGCATGATCCATGACAGATATTATATATATATATATATATTAGTTACCTCATGAGTATCTATCAATACAACGCTTTCAACGCTGTTCTCTCTGTTCCATTCCTTTTGCATGTCATTCTCATTCTCCTTACTGTCGTCCTTATCTGCATGCAAATTGTTTATAAGGGCATATGCATAAATGGCAAAAAAAAAAAAAAAACACACACACACACACATCTTTTGTGTGCATGTGTATATATATGTGTGTGTGCAAATTTATTTTGATTTGTGACCTTTTTAATCAATTAGTGATCAGTGATTTCAGATATTATCTCTGATCATCAGTCACTTAAAAAGTTAAATTATTGATTTATTACTAAATATATGGTTCGATTCAATTTCACCATGCACTAAACGTTTTGTAAAATCATTGGTTTTGTTTTTCCTCAACAATTCATTGATTTACTTTTAAAACATGTGAAAAAAGGGTTAATTTTTTAAATTAAAATTATCCTAAATGGACATTCATCATTTTCCAACATTACTTAATTACTTACCCTCATGATCAGGCTCATCATCATCTTTCTTCTCCTCCTCCTCTTGATCCAACGACTCGATGAAATATACTCTAAAACTTGGTGAGCTTGGACATATTTTTGCTTCTTGATCTCCTTCATCTTCCGTTAAATCATCTTCCTTTTCTTCTTTTGCTTCTTCTTCTTCTTTTTCTTCTTTATCATCTTTGCCACTTCTCTCTTGATTTTCACTCTCCATATTAATCTCTGTTTTCTCCGGTTCTACGATCTCCTCCTCAGACGTCTTCTTCTTGTCCTCTTCCGTTATTATTGTTTTCGGTTGTGACGCAGAAGAAGAAACGCTTTCATGACCCGGCGAAGACGTCGTGTCGTTTCTTTCATAATTTTCATGCAGAGATTCATGATCACGTGAAAAGGCATCGCTTTCTTCGCGGACGCCGTCCGTCAATAGCTCTTTCTTCGAGAGGGTCCCGCCATTGGCGGTGGCGGCGCTTCTTCTCCGCCGCAGCTCCTCGACCTTGCGCCATAGGAGAGGGCGGAGCTTTGGAGGTATGGCCAGTATATCCCGATTGAGCTTTGAATTTTGGCACCCCATTATTGAATAATAAATAATAATAATTAAAGAACGATCAGAATTATATGGAGAGAAGAAACGGTAAAAAGCTTGATCAATGAAGATTGAGAGGGTCAGGAAATTTAGTATGAATTATTTGAAGGAGAATTGGGCTCAAATGGCAGTAAGGAAAATTAAGAAAAACAGAAAAAAAGAAATGTATATCATGGGGTTCTTCTTGATCAAATCATATTTGAAAAAGAATCCCCCATGAAAGTTTAACTGTAATTGTATGGTCTCTTTTTCTGATTTTTTTTTTCCCTGTCTGTATCTTTCGCAACAAACTAATTGACTTTTTTTTTTTTTTTTTCCCTGTCTGTATCTTTCGCAACAAACTAATTGACTATTTTTTGTTTTTTTTTTTTTGGGTGTCCTAAATATACTTTTGGCCATGTTTCTCGGTGGTTGAAATAGTCATCATATGCAAGGCCTTGGGCGGAGAACAATATCTTATGTTGTGTGTAGTGTATTTTTGGTTACTAAATATAATATGGCCAGCTTTCACAATGGTGAGGAGATATAAATCATGCCGTTTTGGGGACTAAACAGATTGGACATTCCTCAGATGAGACATCGGGGAAGAATCATAAAAGACCGAAAAAAAAATTAAAAATACAAAATATTATGGCTTCTGGATGGCTTGAGCCTTAATATACATATATACTATATATAGTACAAAGGACATATATATGCATTTGAAGAAGAATCCGGTTTTTTGGCTATCCAAACAAACAATAGCAGCAGCAGCAATAATAATAATAATAATAACAATAACAATAATAATAATAATAATAATAATAATAAATGATAATGATAATAATAATAATAATGATAATAAATGATAATGATAATAAATGATAATGATAATAATAAAAGACTATTTCCTTCTTCATTACATTCAAGATGAAGAAACTAAATTAATATCTCTGTTCATGTATTTTCTAAAGGAAGAATTGACTTTAAGCATTGAAATATTGATTTTCTCTCTCTATATATAAATATATAAATATATATATATATATATATAAATATATGTATACATATATAAAATTCCCTTTTGGCGCTTACAGTCAAAACTAAAGAAAGGAGGTGAAGTGAACCCCACGTGCCCACATTGTACTTTAATTTGATGAAAACTTTGGACCTGCTAGTGCTTTAAATTATTAAAAGGAAATTCTAGATGCAAAGTGAGGTATAAATGCATTGCCCCTTTCTTTTACACCTTCTCTCCCTTACCACCACTATATATGATCTTAAAAAAAAAATAATAATAATTTGCCTTTTTCTTTTAAAAGCTAAAGATTCCTGTAGGGGATGAGTGCTAGCTAGCTCTCATATTATCCATTTTCATTGGTAGATCTAGTCAATATTCGGAGTTAAATTTTATTGTAGGTGGTGTTCACTTGTGATTAGTTATTGAGTATGTAATTTTGTTTAATTGAAATGAATTTTTTCCCTTAAAACAAAAAAAAAAAAAAAACACGCTGCTTAATTAGTACATGACATATTTTGCCATGAACATTATCCCAACGATGATGCAATTAATTTGCTAATTAAAATAGTAGCATTTCAATTTCGCGGTGGAATATATATTTTCCATTTCTGAAGTACTTTTTTAAATCTCCACTATTTTTGGACATAAATATTGGGCATAGACATTCACAATATCTGATCTGAAGAAGACGAAAGGTTGCTATTTGGCACTGGCTCTTGATGAAACATGTTCATGTCAAAATAATCGGAGCAGCCACTGCTTTCTTCATGGCATGCCCCCACTTGAAGATACCTCATGATCCTCAGTGACATAACTTGAATTTGAAGAAGAAGACGACGACAACGGCAGCATGGGACTCGTATCAATCTCGCATCCCATAACAAGATCATACAGTTTATAAGGCTGACAATCATTAATCCCAACTGATCTTCTCATTTTATTATCCTTCCAATTCTGCTGGATCTCATCAATGTTATTAATGTTATTGTTAGTACTACTACTTGATCTTTCCTTCAAAAATATCCGGCAGAGAACCCAATTATTTTCTGTTTGGCTTTGAGAAATCTGCATGACAAACAAACACAAAAAAAAAAAAAAAAAACAAACAAATAATTAGACATAACATATATACCAATGTCCAATGATCATATTGTTACTAGATATGGAATGAAGTTAAATTTTTATATATCCATAAATAATGGATGAATATAATTGTTGTTGTACCTGTGGGAAATTATTGCCACTGTTAGTCTGATCATCTTCTACATCGACAATATTAAGACTATATTCATGCATGAACCAATCAGTTCTAGAGCCATGAGGAGGCTTTCCTCTGTAGAAAACTAGGGTCTTTCTCGTCCCTACAATATGCTTCATTGTTGAAGACACAATCTTTTTATCTGACCCAGTTGATTTCCAATAACCTGAATTTGTCTTCCTGTTTGCTTTATTTGATCCGTTCCTATATTTTGCTTCCTTGTTGCTAAAATAATACCTCTCTTGTTCCACAATATCACCTAAATTAGGAAGCAAAAATCCGAACACATGACAAAATGTCGTAAAAAAAAAAAAACCCCACTAAAATACATTGTTTTGTCCTTAGTAATTACGAAGGACAAAAACTTTGAATATAAATTCGAATTTTTTATAAGAGAAAATTACTGTAACAAACAGCCGTTCTCTGCGAAACAAATAAGTTATAAGTTTATAGTGACGAACCTGAGGGCAAATCCCAAGGATCATACTTGCACACATTGATCTCAGGAATGATGTGATGATCTGAAGAAGATGGCATAGGGCATGAGAAGATTTTGCGTCTTAGATACTGAAAGACGAGCTCTTCATCCGTTGGCTGGAACCGGAAGCCAGGAGGTAGTTTGATCACTCCATTGTTGTTCCTTACAAAATTGAAATACTTGTCCATATTGCTGATCAAGAGCTAGGAAAAAGAAGATGGAAAAACAAAAACAAAAGACCCTTTTTTGGATATGATTTTGTATATTGTTGATATTATTTGTCGAAGTTTAGCAAGGGTGATCTAGCTAGCAAGCTAAAAATATTTCTGTCAAACTTAAAGGAAAGTTCAAGCAATGGATGTTTAGTATTTATGGACTTGTTCTATATATATAGGAGGTGGCTTTAGCCAAGTTATGACTTGGAAAGAGATTTTTAAAATAACAATGTCGATTTGTATTATTAATTTTGTAACAAAGATCGTAGGGAGTGGGAAAAGATAGCGTATATATGCGACAAGACTTTTTACTCTATATCTAGATTGATTGTTTATGTTTCATTATATTCTTTAACGTAAAAAAAATGAAAGTTTAGTTAAAGATATCTATTATTGCTTCTTCTTTATTCCTTTCTTTTTTTAAGGTGTATACTTCTAATTAACTCGGTAATAAAGATGTGTGTGTGTGTGTGTGTTTTTTTTTTCTTTTTTTTTTTGGTTGTTTGTGTCTATATCTCCTCCAGTATTAAAGATGTGTTGGGTGTATAATGAAGTTTCGTATTGGGTTGATTAATATTTTTTTTTTGTCCTTATTTAAATCTCAGGTGAATGACAAGTAAACAAGCAATTGAAGACAATTGGCAAAAACATTAATTAACATCAGGGTGTGATAAGTGAGGATTATTGAAGTTAATTTGAGCCTTGGAGAAGATCTCTTCAATGTTAGTAAATGGCTTTTAGTCAAATCTAAAACTCAATATGTTACGATTATCTTATCATGTATCTTTCTTTCATCCTCGTGGCTTTTTAAAAAAAAAAAAAAAAATTAAGGATGGAGGAGTTCGAACTCTTCATCTTAAAGTAAAGTAGGTGTGGATTTACCGTTTTGTAGTTTGAATACATCATCTCGTTAATACTTTCGTGTTTAAGAAATTTCATTGGAGTACCTTGTTATATAAGAAAGTATCTTAGTACTAGACCAAATGATATTTTGACCCTTTTAGTCAACATATTTTTTGAAAAAATAACATAAAATTCTTTTGTTGGGACATGAAGATTTTTTTTTTTTAAATTTATTCTTCAACAAGAAATTGTATCTTTTAATTTTTGATTTATTTAAATTGAAATGACTAAAATGAGGTTTTATGTTCTAATTACTATCCATTGTTATTAAATTTAACTAGATATCTCAATTAAATTATCGAGATATTGGGGTGTCGATGTCTCAATGATCAAATAAAAGAAGTGAAATTTTTTTTTTCCCTACCCTTGGTAACGGTAAAGATAAAGTCATAGTAACGTCATGCTTAGGCAATTCTCCACAAGGTGGGGCAAAAACATAGTGTGTATATATATATATATATATATAGTTTTACCCAATGTATTTAGCTTAATTATAAAAAAGTGATGATTATGAGGAAAAGAAAAAGAAACAAATACAAAACGACACGATTTGGTGTTTAGTATTCTTTTCTTTAATAACGGTATCTAGTGATTATATAACTAGGATTTCTGGCCTTTCAGGAAAATGAAAAAAAAAAAAGAAAAAAAACAAAGTTTTGGGATTTTATCTACTATAATATGGATGTAAAAAAAAAAAAATAGCCCGATTATATTATGCATTGGGAGGCAACCTTCTAACAATTTCTTTACAAAGGAGGAGGGAGCCTCTCCTTTCTAATTCTAAACTTTTTCTATAGATCCTTATGAAGAGGAAATTTAATTTTAGGCTTTTTTATACAAGAATGATCAAAGATATTAATTATAAGCTCAAATAATAGTTAGTGAAATGTCTGATTTTTACGCAGGTGTTACAAAGAGTGTTACAACACTTTTAGCAACACCTACAATTAATGATTAAATTCTGAGCGGATCAACGAACAGTAAAAAGAAACGTACAGGAACACAAATAATGCAGGAGAAAACTAAAGAACACCAAAAAATAGTATCACGATTCGGTGCGCACACCTACATCTGCAGGGCCACACCCAGACAGTGAACAGTCCACTAAGATCAAAGATTTAAAATCACCAATCGGACTTACACACTCAAAGACTCCCTCCTTGATGTAGTCGCTGTTGTGGAGAATCCTCTTAGTGGCATTGTCTAACGAGCGCCACTCATCTTCGAAAGCTTCCTCCCAAAAGTAATACGTCCTCCTCCTGAAGAACCACCTTTTTCTATTTTCTCTCAAAGAACATCAAAACAGCCTTTTTTGTAGAATATTTCACTCCAAAAGCTCTACACATGTTCATGGCTGCATACCAATTATATACACCCCAAATTGGTTAACAAATCCATATATTCTCCCACCAAAATTGCCCTCAAAATAAGGTAACATTCCTCCAACGGATTCTTTCCATAACAAGAATCCATCAATCCCCAAAGGACAACATATGCAGCTCTAAATGTGATGCAAAATCCTCCATAGTCGTCCACAGATCATCCCAAGTATTTTATTGACAAAGTATGCTTTCATTCTTCAAAACATTCCATATTCAGAGCAATTAGCAGATTAAAATCGCCACAAAATCTGGTTCTACATCAATCATGAAGTTGGCCCTGTTTTTTGAATTTTGTACAACTCATTTCCAAAAAATGCCAACTAACAAAATCCCTAACAATCTCCCCCTTTAGTTTTTTTTTTTTTTTTTTTTTTTTTTGGTGGAGGAAAAAAACCCCAAAAACCCCCCCCTTTTTTTTTTTTTTTTTTTTTTTTTTTTTTTTTGGAAAAACTAACACAAGATCCTAATAAAAATTCAAAAACTAGAAAAATTAGAAAATTACATTATTCTCCCCCTTTTTGACAAAAATAAATCAAAGAAAATAATAATAATAATAATAATAGAAATCTTCTAGAAGCTGTTGTCGCAGAAAGTGTTGCAACACTTGATGGAACACTTAGTGCAACACTTTCCTGCAGATCATCTTTCAAGGTCATTGATCCTTAAAGCTCGCTCCCCCTGAATCATCTCTCCGTCTTACTCCCCCTGAATCATCGCTCCGTCTTACTCCCCCTGAATGTAACACTCTCTGAATCTTGCTTGTATCACCTGTCAAATGTACACCCATAATCATTAGTACGTGCTTCTAAAGAGATATAAGCCCTACGACACCTCAAAAACATATTTTCTTACCTACACACGTCTAGAAAATTTATTTTGCACATTAATCTTTGCTTTAGGTGTCTTTCTTGAGAATGCAAAATTAAACGGATTAATAAGCATACCTCTCTTCAAAGCATTTAAATACTTGTAGCGTCTCGGTCTTATGTGGCCAAATAAACCACAATAATGACATATGAGGACAAACCTACATCGAGGGGGTGAGATAATTACCTTCTTACTAAGGGTAGTCTGAGGTTCAGGAGCGGATGTCTCATTCACAAACATGGTCTTGGACGTTGAGCTTTCACTAGTGTAACTAAGTCCATGACGATCACAACTTGCTTTTCATATAGAGAGAATATGATCCAGTTTGGCAATGCTGGAATTCATCATCTTCAATGACGTTTGAGTGCGCTCCAGTTCTGCTCTTGTGTCATGCAACTTTTTCTCATTTTCAACAACCTAAAATTCATAGTTCATAACAGCCCTCTTAAGCATATCCTTCTCTTTAACAAGCTCATCAACACGCTCCCGTAGAGACTTATTCATTTCACACACTTTAACCCACTTGTTGAACATAGTTTGGTAAGATTCCTGGATGGCTTCATGAGTCAGGTCTTCACCATCACTGCTACTATCAGAATTTGAATTAACTCCATCTTCTTTGTTGTTCACGGAATTTGTTACAGGAAGTGTTGTAACATTGTCTGCGACACTGTCGACAGAAACACCCTGATCAGTATAAACATTGAAGGCAATGAAATTACTCACACGATCGTCATCATACTCATGACTTATTTCAGATTCTTCATCAATCTAGGTAGCATTGAGTGATTTCTTCTTCTTCTTGAGAGTGTTAGCATACTCAGATTGAATATGGCCATAACCATCGCACTCCCGGCATTGTATTCCTCTATTTCTTGTCTTTGATTCTATGTTATTTGCTGCAGCTTTATTCCTCTGGAAATGGTTTGAGTTTCTAAAGTTTGGTGTGTGGTTCTTCTTGTTGAACTGCGTTATCACCTTGTTGAAATTCTTCAACAACCACGCTATAAACTCGATCAAGTCTTTTTCGTCATCGGAATCAACTTCTTCAACTTCAGCTTGGAAAGCAATTCCTTTCTCTTTGTTGTTTTCATTCAGGTTCATTTCAAAGGTACGTAAAGAGCCCATCAACTCGTCAAGCATTATTGATTCCACATCCTTTGTCTCTTCTATTGCTGTAACCTTGTAAGCGAATCTCGCTGGTAGCGACCTTAAAGCCTTCCTTACCAATTTTGCCTCAAAAAATTTTTCACCAAGTACAAAAGCCTCATTAGCAATATCACATAACTTTGAATTGAAATCATAAATTGTTTCATCTTTAAGCATGCGTAAGTTTTCAAACCTCGTAGTTAGAATTTGAAGCTTTGATAGTCTCATGACAGATGTACCCTCATGTGCCGTTTGTAAAATCTCCCAAGCATTCTTGGCGGATTCGCATGTTGAAATGAACTTAAATTGATTGACATCAACTCCGTTGAAAATGGCATTCAACGCTCTTGAATTGTTATTAGCCAATCGATCTTCTTCAGCAGACCATTTTTCTTCGGGTTTCATGACTTCTTCTCCAACCTCATTTTTGGTAAGAGGGTGCGTCCAACCAATCAACACAGCATGCCACTCCTTCTCATCAATTACTTTGATGAACACCTTTCTACGAGCTTTTCAATACGAATAATTGGAACCATCAAGGAGAGGACGTGAGACCGAACCACCTTCTTTCAAAAAAGCCATTCTTGCCACAACAGACAAACTCCCAAAATCTCACCAAGTAAAGTGTTAGTGAACCGCAACCGCTCTGATACCAATTGAAAGGTCTGATTTTCACGCAAGTGTTACAAAGAGTATTACAACACTTGTAATTGATGATCAAATTATGAGCTGAACAACGAATAGTAAAAAGAAACTGCATGAATAAAAATAATGCAGGAGAAATCTAAAGAACACCAAAAAATGGTATCGCGGTTTGGTGCACACACCTACATTCGCGGGGCCATGTCCAAACAGTGAATAATCCACTAAGATCAAAGATTTACAATCACCAATAAGTCTTACACACTCAAAGACTCCCTCCTTGATTTAGTCACCGTCGTGAAAAATCCTCTCAGTGGCCTTATCCAGCGAGCGTCACTCATTTTTGAAAGCTTTCTCTCGATAGCAATACGTCCTCCTCCCGAAGAACTACCTTTTTCTATTTTCTCTCAAAGAACATCAAAACAGGCTTTTCTGCAGAATATTTCACTCCAAAAGCTCTACACACGTTCATGGTTGCATACCAATTATATGCACCCCAAATTGGTCAACAGATCCATCTATTCTCCCACCAAAATTGCCCTCAAAATAAGGCAACATTCCTCCAACGGATTCTTTCCATACCAAGAATCCATCAATCCCCAAAGGTCAACATTCCCCAAATTACAATATGACAATCAACATGAATGGAGCAAATCAGTGTGCAACTCTAAATCCGATGCAAAATCCTCCATAGTTGTCCACAGATCATCCAAAATCTTTCATTGACCAAGTATGCTTTCTTTCTTTAAAACGTTCCATATTCGGAGCAATTAGCAGATAAAAATCTCCACAATCTAATTCTACATCAATCATAAACTTGACCTTGCTTTTGAATTTTATACAACTCATTTCCAAAAAATTGCCAACTTCATTTTCAAAAAATTGTCAACTAACAAAATCCCTAACAATTAGTATATGGCAAAACAAGTATATACATACATATATATATATACATACATACATACGCATGCATCTACAAACAATTGCTACGAGACGTAAAGCTATTTGTTAAATCAAGCAGGCTATTAAAATCCATTATATATTTATTTCACAAAAAAAAAATCCATTATGTATTAAACTAAAACATGAAAGAAAATGACTCTTTCCTCGTTACTTTTGACACTAATGTCATGCTAATGACTCAGCTAAGTTTCTTAAGAAACTTAAACAACGTCTAAAATAATACCCCCTAACCCCTACACGTTTGTTTCCTACGACAAAAAAGAAAAAATACATATTTATATATATATAATTAAAAAAAGCTAACCTGAATCTTTGATGTGCTTTTACACACAATTTTTTCTTCACTTTTTCTTTAGTGGTTTGGCTAATTTAGTTTTAAGTACAAATTACTTTCTATGAATATTTATGGATAGATGACTCAGAAAGGTCCCAGCCGCACTTTGTACTCTTTTTGGGCTTGTGCTTTTAAATTTCATTACTAGTAGTCTTTCTTATTAGCTTCTCTCTTGAAGAGTTGTTCTAAAATTTTAATGAACATTCATAAAAGTTCATGCAATGGCGACAATGTTTGGTGTTGAAATGAGGCCCATCAACCGTTAGCTCAAAGGTTACTTTACAAAGGTATAGTCAACAATCGGATCGGTACTTTTCTTCATTGCTAAGATGAAGCTTTTCTATTTTGATTCTTTTTTTTTTTCATGCAGTAATGTGGTCCAAAGATAACTCCCACTCGTAGAAAGTAGCTACCATTTTTGTCTCTGCAAATTGCAAGCCTTTGTTTCAGAGTACAGTAATAAGGTTCATATGTTTATTTATTAGTATCCTTCTACAGAAGGACCTTATATATAGGTGGTGTTTATTTTTTACCGTTAGATCTTATTAAAATCACTAAAAATTAAAATGTGTAAAATAAATAATTTTTGATGCAGATTTGACGGCTTAAAAATAGACACTTAACGATTATCTTATTAATAAGTGTATAAGCTTTCACTATCTTATTGGGGTTTTTCACATGGGTGTCTCATTAATACACCTCTTTTTCTTTATAACATTAAATCATAGAAGCCCTTTTCCCCTAGGTAATGACTTGGTAGGGAAACATTTATAAATATATATATATATGAATATTTTTATATAAAGAATAAAATCTTTATCAAATTTAGAAGAACATATTCGTTAGTGTTTTGAGATATAAAGCTTTTCTTGTTTGATACTTTCTTTGTCCTGAAATGGACATCCCACGCATTATTGGACCAAATTAAATTAAGGTTGTGATAGGTGAAGCAACGAATACCATATCGGGATACCATTCAATAATTATGTGATCTATGCATTTGGGTATCTAGTGAGATAATATCAAAAAAAAAAAAAAAAAAAAAGCTTGACACGTCTAACATTTGCCTTTAAATTTTTTTTTTCTTATAGAAAAGTTGGCATATGCTTAATGCATAAGAAAGTTAAGTCAATATTAAGAAGCTGCTCTTGTTTAAGATTCTCCCACATATGATTTTGCTTCCAATACTTTAATGATCACAAGTTATTTTCTTCTAGTTATCCCAATATCTATAAATTTGAAGTTCGCAATCAAATCTTGCATAAATACAACTATACTAAATATATATAATTACCTAAACTAGCAAGCTTCAAAGTTTATAACAAATATTTCTTATAAAAGCCTTCTTTGTGCATGTTGTCATATATGCCCTATTTAATTTTTCTTTTTTCTGACCAAAAAAAGAGAAAAAAATAATGCAAGTTTCATTTCATAATGGAAATCAGATCAAAGAAATAAAATTTTTAGTGAAATTACAAAACTAAAATGGTAGTATCTCAAAAAAAATTATAAAAAAGCTATTATAAGGTGTATGGAAATTGATTGGAATTGGAAACTCCTATGAAATTCAAATGTAAAAACTTTGCAAAAACAAAGGCTACAATTGGGCCTGGCCCATTTAAACCCGACCCAAATTGAAGAATTGGGCCCATCCAACAGCCTCGTATTTGAGCTACGTGTCGTTAATGTTGGCTCTGAGCAGTTTTCTTGTTAGGGTTTTAGGAGCGTCTCCGAAGCTTAAAAAGATTATTATTTTTTTTAGGGTTTTACTGGTAATTAACCGCCATGGATCCTTCAGCTATCAACAGCCCAGAATTGCTGCAATTCATCAATGTAAGTTCTCGTTTTGTTCTCTAATCCTATCGCCATTTTCGTTTCCTTCAAAACCTCAGTAACCAAAAAAAAAAAAAAGTCTTTTAACATTTTTTGGTTCAATAGATGGACAGATTCGACGAACGCCCTTTTACGCATCGAAATTCTGTTTATTTTTTGGATTATTAGGTTTTTGGGAAATGCTATTTAAGAAATTGGATTTGACTGATTAAAAATATTATACCATTTCATGGATGTTGAGATTTCCATTTTTCTCTTAGTTTTTGATTTGCAAAAAATCCTATATGTATATGGTAACGCATGTTAATGAGAAATTCAATTTTTGTTTTTACGCCTTTGGAAAATTCCTAAAAATATTTGGAATCTTACTTAGTTGCTTCTATAAGGGATGTTCTCTGTATTGGATTCTGAATTTGCTAAAAAAAGCTAAAAAAATTGTTTTTTTAGCTTTGATGTTATATTATTAATAAGTTTGCACATGCCACAAGACAACGTTCTTTAGGTATTTTTCTCCTTTTTTTTTTTTTTTTTTTTTTTTTTTTTTTTTTTTTTTTTTTGATAAGCAAATAATTTCCAGATTTTCATAAGGAACTATTGGGCTCTAAAGTTTAGGCTGTTTTGGAATTGGCTTGTCAAGGATTATATTATGCTTGGGAAAATGGAATTTCGGTTTTTTTTTTTTTTTTTTTTTCCTCCCCTCAAGAAGAATACTCCTGAGTGTAGAAGCAGGTCTATTTCATAGCAATAGCCAATAAGTATTTTTTACAAGTTCGTCCTTGGCTTCATAGTTGCTTGATTTCTTCCTTATGTTGTCAATTTAGGGCCAGCAATTCGTTTTGTGCAAATGGTAGAAGTCTATAATGGTCAAGCCAGATGCAAAATATTTCCCTCCCTGGCCGCTTAGTTTTGAATAATGTTAAATGTTATATTGGAATTTGGAAACGTGGAGAATATAACTTTCATTGTTTGAGGTATAACCTTTATTGTTAAACTAATAATTGACACTATTTGCTTCTCCATTTCGATCATAGTATTTGAAATATGCATTAGAAGTTTTCTTTGGACATTACTGCTTTTCATGTCTAGTAAAGCTTGATGCGGCTTAACCCTTGGATTTGATGCGAAAACTATGTGCACTCTTATCTTAAGCTCCTTGTTTGATTTGGCTTTGCAAAATTCTTTTACCATGCAGCAAGAAAAGGAAAGAGCCATGATCAACGAGATGGTGGCAAAGCTCACAACTGTGTGCTGGGACAAGTGCATCACCAGTACTCCGGGTAGCAAATTCAGCTCGAGTGAACAATCCTGCCTTTCGAACTGCGCTCGGCGCTATTTGGATATGAGCGCATTGATTATGAAACGTTTCCAGAACATGCAATGAACATCTTGGAGGTTTTGATATGCCCAATTTCATTTTTTGATATGCCCAATTTCATTTGGAAGATCTGTTTTTTGGGGGCCCCTGTGATGAGTCAAACAATTGACATATTTTTGTAATTTTGAAGCTTATTATTTTCCTTGAAACCATTTATATTGGGATGTCTCTTTTACTTTACCTGCGCTCAGATCTATAAATTCCAGAATTTTTCATGCTCATTTTGAGAGTGGTGGCTTCTTGTAGATGAGTCCAATTTCATTGTGATCAAAACATGTAGGTCATTGTACATATATGTATATATTTATGTAAATGTAGATTCTATTAATAATGAGATTAAACGATCGTATAAAAGAAGATTTAACCAATAATGGCACACCATTACTTGCGAAAGAATTAACTGCCTAATGGCAAGAGCACGTCTTACAAACAACAAAAAGCCTCGTCCTTAAAACCCGGTTTTCAAAAGCTTTTAACCGCTAAGCATATTAGTCAAATCAACACCGCCAAATTTAGATTTACATCATTTGCACTATAAATAGTCTCTCTTTTACCATACAATTCATGTCTTCTCGCTGGTTTTCTGTACACATCTAAGAACTGGCCTGAGATTGGTCGGTTTCTGCTGGGAAGTTTCCATGCCTTCCGTCGGTGACACGCCTTGAGTCTCCAACTCCAGCAGCCAAAGCAAGAATCTCAGGTGAAATATTCAAGCTCCCACTTCTCCTTCCCCAACTAGAACGCCTCGAGTACAATACATCACGTCTCTCTGCGCTTTCCGTTGGAAGGTTTCTGCTTAAATCTGGTGAAACATCAGCATCATTCGGTCCTTGATCCTTGTCTGGACCATCATCGTTGCTGATGTGTTCGTCTTCAAAATCGACATCCTGCCCTGCAGCTTCGTCCCAAGCTGGCTTCCTTCCCATTTCTATGTCACTAATGGCTTTGCCCATTAGGGGACTTACAAAACCACCACCAACTATGCGAGGTAGAATTGAAGGGTCCTTGGGAACCTTTTTCCTGAAATCGTTCTTGGATTGAGGAATGCTGCTGCAGAATGTCTCAAAGAAGTTTGCAAACACCCCTTTGTTGAACGGATTGGCTCGCCGATCATAACGATATCTAAAGTTCTCATAAGTTGACTGCAAAACCACATTAACATGAAATCAGAACTTTGGTGGACGAGAAGGAACTCCAAGAAGTAACATGACTACATAAAGAACTGGAAATTCAGGATTCTGTGAAGTGAAAAAAGTGCTTCTTACCTGGTTTGTACTGATGAGATACAAATGGAAGAAAGTAAGGCCGCCCACAAACCAGAATGCGATGAAAGTGTAAGCTATTAGTGCAATGGAGGCAGGAGTCTTGATCATCGCTTTCCAGATCGTAGTATTCTCACTGTTCATGATTCTCTTGATGTAGACCCAGCAGAATCCATGTACATATAAGCAGAGAAGAGTACCACAGGAGATGAACATGAAGAAGAAACGGTAATTGCGCTGCACAGAGATCAAAAGAAAAGTTCTGACTCAGACGCACATTGTTAACGTTGTCATGGAGATCAGATGGTAAAAGATCAACCATAAACTACCAATCTGCTTACGAGTTTAAATGGAAGCAAGATTAATAAGGTTTCCACAGAACAATATTCAGCAAAAGACCCTATTTTGGCTTTGAAGATAGCATACTAGTATTTCAAGTCATGCGCATTTACCAGTCCAATGCACTGACCAACCCAGGGGCAGTGATGGTCGAATTTCTCCACGCAGTTGTTGCATATCGAACAGTGAGAACTGCGAGGAGGCCTATAAAGCATGCAGGTGTCACAGTACTTGATCCTCACGGTTACACCATTGACATTTACATCCTTATGCCGTGGCAATCGCAACTGTGGAGTTTGATTAGCCCCTGTCTCTGTACTCCCTTCGTAGTCTTCCGGCTCTGGAGGGTGAGCACTGCGAGGTATTATACCAGGATCTCGTCCTGAGGTTAATATAAGAAGAATCAAGTCCTGTAAAACAAAAACTTACTCAGCTATGACGAATTATTGTCAATTTGTTAGGTAATGTTGGAAAAACTAAGGACAATTCCAGGATTTTTTCGGTGCTTTTTCTCACACAATGCTAATAGAAGACCAAAAAAGTTCCCACATGTTACTATCAGGATGGAACTTGGAATCTAACGAGAAAAAAATAAAAAGAAACTTACAAATACTGCCAAAGCAATAGCAGCAACCATTATGGATATTCCCCAGTCACGTGGAAAATCATCAAGCAGTTTTCTCGCTACAAAGACGCAGAAAACTGCGACCGGGGCAGCAATAAGAAATACAGTTAACAAAATAGATCTTGCATCAGGTCCAAATATGAGCCTTCCACCACAAAGAAACACCTGAAAAATTAAACCGACAATGATGCCCGTAAGCGAGCATCAGAAGAGTGTAAGCGTAATTATATGTAGTACTTCCAAAAAAAAATAAGGCCTTTAGTGTTAATCACGAAATCTAATTCTGCAAAATGTTCATATTTGGGGGGAAACCATTTCCATAAGTGAAAAATTATCAGCATAAGTAAGCCTTCGGCTGTATGGAGTATGGACCATAAGAGAAAAAGGGCAAGTTTCTTTTCCACTCAACTTAATCACAGCAATTCTTGAAGTCCAAACTTCTTGGTTAAAAAAGCTGACTTTTCTTCAAGCAAATGCACGGGCTCAAAGGATTAGAAATGGTTCAGCTTAAATTTCCAGAAGCAGAAAAGACTTCTTTCAAAACATTACAGATGAGCAAAAACGAGAAAATATACATATATAGAGGGTAGTTTTAATGGTTACTCCAATATTTACCTATCAATAGATATATTGTTTTAGCCGTAAAATATTAATTCGACGGTGTAATAAACTGAATAGTTGATAAAAAAATTTATAACAATTAATGAAAATGGATTCTTATCATACCAAGCCATTAAATTACTATATTTAATAGTAACCACCGATGAAAAAGTAACCCTTGAAAATTCGTCCATATAGATTTAATATATGAGAAAATTACACAGTTTGTCATCGTTATGTGGAGGCCTATTATTTATTTCATTCTAAATAATTGAGTGCCACTAAAAAATCAGTTCAAGATAGGTACACTTAAGGAAATTGGTCAAACCAATAATTCAAGCTAAATTCAGTCATTCAGAAAAAAAAAAGGCTAAATTCAGTCATAAAACCACCAAAAATAGTTGGAGCTATAACTCTATTTGGCAAAATCAAACTGGTTTACAGCAACAAATAGAAGCTGAATAACCCAGAACTATAATCAAAATCACTCATTTTGACACCCAACAGTTCATCAATTAAAGCATCTACCACGTAAGAAAAGGCTCCAATCTCAATCCCAGAAACCGAAATAAAAAATACCCTTTTGAATTTAAGCAGCAGGGATTATAAAGATCCGCATAATTCCACACAATCAACAAACCAAGCATCAGATTTAGCAAACCCAGGTGAGAAATGACGAAACTTCGACCCCAAAAACACACGAAAGCAAGCCCAGAAAAATAAAACCCCCAAAAAAGAACAAAAAGAACAAAAGAAGAAAATTTTGAATGAAAGAAATAGAAAAGTTACATTGCTGCCTTTCCAGGCCTCGTAAATTCTGAGCATCACCGTCCCGTCGGCGGCTCCGGCAGCCGCGCCCCGGCCCCCCCCCGCCGCCGACTCCGAACCCCGAGGAGGCTGCTGACGAGGCGCCGCATTCATCCTCTCTTTCTCTCTCTTTCTCTGTCTAAAAAATGGAAAAATGTTGAAGTTAAAAAAAAAGTCAAAAGCGAGGCAGCGCTTATAAAAGAGGAAGAGAGAAGAAGAAGAGAGTGGGAATGGGATTGTAGTTTGACTTTCTCAATTTGCTAATATCCCACTTAAAATATTATTATTCCCCTATTATTCTTCTTAAATCCTGTTCTAATGTACCTTAGAATGTAGCAATTAGATTAACTTAAATATGGATTATTGTTATAATTATAGTATAATATGTTAATAATTGTTATTGACGAGTATTTTTGGCGTAGAGTGGTACTTTCTTCCTCACGCCAAGTCAAATTCGGGCAACTACCGGATGACGTGGCCAACGCTCACTGGTTTAGAACTTGTCAACTGCCAACAGATCAACGTACTTTATGATTTTTTTATTTTTATTTTTGGGTAAGGTACAATATTACATTGCAACATGTGAAATGTACGTGATGGTGGATTGGGGGTAGGTTAAGAGTTTGGACCATTGGAAAAGAAGTGATACATTGTTGAGAATTCTAGTTCTTAAAAAGGATTTTTAACTCAATAACGGTTTATTTTGCTACAGGGAGAAACTATTGTTTTAACTGGGGGGTTAAATTTTTAATGGTTTTATTTATGAACGTTCACATTAAATTTTGTAATGTGCGATATATAATTGTTTCTATTTATAGATAAGAGCGTTGAAAAATTATTTAAATCATTAAAATATCAATGGTTTTATTAATTATTTAAATCATTAAAATATCAATGGTTTTATTATTATTATTATTATTATTATTTTGTGAAGATATTATTGACCCGTTTAGTTTGTCGGTTTGAGTTTTTAATTCGAGTTTAGATGTGACTTAATGTGAGAGCTTTTTATTCTTGTAAAAAAGTTAGATGTGATTATTTTTAAGAGCTTTTTACTGTAGCAAAACTCAAATTTTAAACTCGAATCGGTGAAATAAACGTTGAATCTTAACCACTAAATAATAGGAGTAAATAATCGAATTCAAATCACAAGTTCAATTTTAATGTCTAGAATAGTGTTCAATCAATCAGATTGTGTTACATCATTTTAAAAAAATTAAAATATCTTTCTAACTAATTTTTCCTTATTTTAATATTTAAATCTATTAATTGGTCTTTTAAAAAAATATATATTAATTAGTGTGTCTCATTATAATTAATTAAACATTAATTAGAACATTAAAAATTAAACAGTAAATTTAACTCCGTAAATAATCGTAGTCGACTTGGTACTTACCGTGTAATCTATTGCTTTTCTTTTCTTTTCTTTTGTTTTATTTTTATTTTGTTCCTTATCCTACATAAGCTGTCGGATACGACTGATTCCTCAAGCATGGGACGATGGATGAATCCTGCTGTGAAGAATGTTTGCTGACGTGTCTGTCTCTCACGCGACAATGTCTGCCAAGGAGAGAATGAGAATATTCCTTTGTTTCTTATTAGGTTGGTCATGAGGCCCGTTGGGCTATTAAGAACAGTCTCATTTCAATTATGGGCCCGCAAACGAGATTGGATTTATATATTTTGCCAAGGAAAAATTGGGATTAAAAATATATTACTGGTAGTCTCTCACTTTTTAATTATTAAATATATTTTAAATTTTATTTATTACGTATATTTTTTTTAATCTGATGTGATTTTAATCATATTTAACGGTAAAAAATTAGGACTATTAGAGAAACTCCCGAATAAATTATATGAATTTTACCCCATTTTCTGATGTTTATGTACTATTGATTTAATCTGAAATGAAATGACTATTTTTTATGGTAAATACTGTCAAAGAGGTGAAATGCCGAGAAAGTATTATGCTAATAGTATAGGTTAATCTCCCATCAATATACAATTTGCAAAGAAGTAGGCACCAAATTGTGTACCAATTAACATTATAACAAGTCAATTGCTACAATGATATCAAAAATTTGATAAATAATTTGGTAGGCAACATTATTCCAAGTCAAAAGTCTAATTAGGTGTAACGTTTAGTGGAATTGTCCCTTGCGGCTATCCCCTGTAATATTTATGTCGTATAATCTCACATAATCGTGGCATATTACCTAAAATTCAAACTAGTGTTTGCGCAGTCTAAGGTCAACCTTTTACGTTTCTTTGTTTGATTTGGTCTCTTTGTGGATAGGAGGGACGGGCATGCATGAAACCCATCAAGCATAGTAATATACTAAAAAATGAATTTGATATGCTAATTCATAACCTCTTGTTTGATAAGAGAGAAAATGAAAGATGGAGAGGGGTGAGATGATTACTTGAAGGATTTGGTATTTACAATAAAAAAGTTTATAAAAAAAAAAAAAAAAAAAAAAAAAAAAAAAAAAAACAAGAGAGAAAGAAATGGATTGGTTGAGGATTTTCAATCATTCAAAATATCACAATTTTAATCTCTACAAATATACATTATACCGAACAGAATTAAAAAAAAAAAATTTAATCTGCTTACTATCTATTTTTCTTAGTTAAATTTAATGTCTTTCTTTACCTTCTATTTTCTTTTCCTCTTATTCAATATGAGTAGTGTTAGGAATACCAACTATTTTGTACTAATTTACGTAACATAGAGTTATCATATATTCATTATTAGATACATTGATTTATTATTAATTGACGTGGTAATCTTTTAAACAATACCTAAAAGGATGGCCATATGCCACATAAATTAATATAAAAAATTAGAATTAAAATTAATATCTCTAGCATTATTATATCCAACAAAGCCGAAGAGAATGGGCCTTGCTTTTACCCGGGCCTTAACAAGGCAGTCTAGGAAGCCCAGCATTCAAGATTGTGAGGGTGAAAATGTCAAAGAAAAATAAGAAGGGAAACCAAGACTTGAGATGAATTAAAATTAATATGCCAATAGTTTATATAAGTTAATAAATATGTCAAATTACTGTTTTCGTCCATAACTTGTTTGGTTATGAACCATAACTTGACAAGTTATTCACAGTTTTTATCCATAACTTGTCTGGCTATGAACCATAACTTGACAAGTTATGGCCTATTAATTTCTATAACTAAAAATTGACCTATATACTTTCTTAAGCTTTTCATATTGGCTTATTTTCTACTATTTCCTAAAATTAATCTGCTTACTATCTATTTTTCTTAGTTAAATTTAATGTCTTTCTTTACGTTCTATTTTATTTTCCTCTCAATATGAGTAGTGTTAGGAATACCAACTCTAATTTTAACTCTAATCTCAACTATTTTATACTAACTTACATAATATAAAGTTATCATATATTCATTATTAGATACATTAATTTATTATTAATTGACGTGACAATCTTTTAAACAAATACTTAAAAGGATGACCATATGTCACATAAATTAATATAAAAAATTAGAATTAAAATTAATATCTCTAGCATTATCCTATCCAACAAAGCCGAAGAGAATGGGCCTTGCTTTTACCCGGGCCTTAACAAGGCAGTCTAGGAAGCCCAGCATTCAAGATTGTGAGGGTGAAAATGTCAAAGAAAAATAAGAAGGGAAAAAAGGTCCTACCGGGAGTCGAACCCAGGTCGCTGGATTCAAAGTCCAGAGTGCTAACCACTACACCATAGAACCCCTTGATGCTGAACAATCACAATTGACATTATTACCATTTATTATTTCCTTTTCTGGTTCCCTGTTAGGGTGCAATATTGAAGAAATGAATGCGGGGGTGTTCATGGTCTTTTTTTCTTTTTCTTTTGAGAAAATTTTATTTTAGTACCATTTGTTATATCAAAATTTAAGTTTGGTATTATTTGTTTTCGAAACTTTTATGCCGGTACTCCGACCTTTTAAAAAATACTTTTTTTTGGGTACCTCAAAGCTATTTTTTTGGAACAAAAAAAGATAAAATTACTCATATTATAAAAATTCATCTACTAGCAAGAATTTTAAAGAAAAAAAAACATTTAAAAAATCATTATACCTGTAGAGCATAATCTTTTTTTTTAAAAATTCATCTATTTAAAATCCTTTTTTAAAATCTTTTTTTCTTCAAAATTCTATTCAATAGATAAATTTTATAATAAGGGCAATTTTATCTTTTCGTGTTCTAAAAAATGGCTCCTAGATACTAAAATAATATTTTCTAAAAGGTCGAGGTACCGGTATAAAATTTTGAAAAATAAAGAGTACTAAACTCAAATTTCGATATAACAGATGGTACTAAAATGATTTTTTCTTTTTTCGCTAAGGGTGTTCATGGTCTAATTTACTAGCTTCCAATCCAAACAATATCTGAAAGTTCTCATCATTAAAGAAAATAAAGCCAATATTTTCCAAACTCAATATAACATTTTTTCCTCGGAAATGTTGAGATTTTCTTCCTTGTGCTTGGGTCTTGATCTATAATTATAAATTCTACAAATGGAGGTAAATAGATGAATGGACAAAATGGCTCACGGTGATCTTGTATCTCGTTAACATGAACTATTATTCGTTCTTGATTTACAGGGGACAAAATTAATCAATTTACAAATAAATTGTCGTGTAAAAAAATTAATTGAGAAGTTAAATGGCGGTGGACGACTCTGATTTTTATAGCTCTTTGGTCTCTAGAAATATGCCGAAGATCCCTCGCTACAAATGTAATTATAAGTTGACTAAAGTCTTTTTTCCTTGCTTAGTTTTCCCCTTTAAATTTTATTTGAAAGGCTTTAATGAGGTTCAATATGTGGGGTTTGGCTTACGTAAGGATAGTTTTCACTTGATGATCACCTAATGTTTTCCTCACCATTTCTCTTGTCTTGACCTACAGTTGACTAACTCCTAGGGTTTAGGTGTTGTTTTATGTTTGACTTGTTAGTTGGTTTTCTTGCCTTTTTGGGTGACCTTCATTTTACTTGTATTTCTAATATTTCTAATAATTTTCATATAATAAAATTGAAGTCAAGAGTTTGACAGAGGATGAGTTTGCTCGAGGTATCAACTTAGGCCTCGTTCATTTAACCGATTTAAGTTTTCAGTTCTAGGTTTCTACTGTAAAAAGTTCTCAATAAATATCACATCTAACTTTTTCTGCTACAGTGAAAAGCTCTCAGAAAGTGTCACATCTTAACTTGAATTGAAAACTCGAATCCGCAAAGTGAACGAGGCCTTAGTTGAAATGTACTTTCGGTTTTCTCTTATATGAATTACTCTATCTATCTTTATTCATCTTGAAAAAGGAAATAAATAGATCGATGCATGGAGTGTGTTATATACACGTTGACAGCTTTTTGGTAACTGCCATAAATTTTTAGCATACAACTATATTGCGCATCTCCATACAATGCCAAATTAGTTTGTCAATACCAAATTTTAGTGTTTGGGTAGGAAAATTATTCTTTAATACAATATTATTTTTAATGTTAAATTTAACATGTGCTTTGACACCAAGTGTAACATATATCAAATTTAATCATTTTAATTGCCATTGGTTGATGAATTATTTATTTATTTATTTATTCATTACAACATTGTTGTTCTCGAATTACTTTATAATTAAAAGTTTATTTTTACAAATTCCAATCAAAATTTGATAATTATGAAAAAAAATAGATATAATATTTGAAATAATATTATACATTAGAACATAAAATAAAATAACACATCAAACATGTTATTTTCACACGTTTAATTTAACGTTAAATATAGCATTGATATTGACATACGCATTTGAAATACTCTAACTTCATCACGACAAGCATGCACGCATCTTTCTCAGTTTCAATAAAAATAGATGAGTTTAACCGACCAACATATATATGCTATTTGACTATACTCGTAATTAAAGTTTAAGTCCTTTAAGCAAACAGTATTAAGGTCCAAACCATATCATTAATATCACAATCAAGAAGCGAAATCGGTTTTTGATAATTGCATCTCTGATTGCATGAATTTTATGAACCTCTATTTCGTACATGTTGATAATCACAATGAAAGGCACGTACGTACACGTAGTGGATATTGCTGCAATTAGAAAGCAACTAAAATCAATCATGAAATTTACTTGACGTCATGAGATATCAACCGAGTCTAAGCTATTTGGGAATAAAGAAAAAATAAAAAAGTTTAAGATAAGAGTTGCTCGTTGGAGGTACCCTACAAACACATATTGAATGGAATTAACTTTTCTTATTTTTCAAAAAAAATAAAATAAAAAAAATTAAAGAATTAGCTTTTTGGTAATCATTAGCATAGTGTAAGGGTGGGTGTGGGACATCTTGATAGAGTGCAAAACCACATATGCATTTCCGATAACTTTTGGACCAATTAGAAAAGGATATGCATATAAATTTATACCATTTATTGTGCCTAATTTGATTGCATTATTATCATGCTTCGCTGTGCCATAACAACTGGACCTCATTCGGTCTTTTAATGCAGGGAATTCTATCCCGAATCCCAGCAATCAGAGATCCAGTGATATCATAATTTGCTACAAAAGGGTAAAAAAAAAAAAAAAATTAAAAATGAATAAAACGAATTATCGACCTTTTTCTTTGGCTTTTTGTGGACCTAAAAGTGACGATATATATGGTCAAATGAATTAGTTGGTGTAACACAAATATGATAACTAGGAGTGATTTTGGGAAGTATTTTCAAACATATAGTAAAAGACGAGATAAGGTAACTGGTATTAAACAAATTATAACATCTCAATTAGGCCCGTATCTCCTAAACTCTTAATTCTTTTACCAAACGTTCAAGTCAAATATAATAAAATAAAAAGAAGCACTAGGGAAATTGGACCTTTTTCTTTGGCTTCTTGTGGACCTAAGAATTACTATATATATATATATATATATATGGTCAAATGAATTAACACAAATAGGATAACTAGTAGTGATTTTGGGAAGTATTTTCAAATACATGGTAAAAGACAAAATAAGTTAACTGATATTAAGCAAATTATAACATCTCAACTAGGTCCGCACCTCCTAAACTGCAAATCCTTTTACGAAACGTTCAACTCAAATTTGATAAAAATAAGAAATTGAACATAAGAAAACAGCCCTAGGGCAAGAAGACAACAAATGAAGCTAAAATAAGAGCTAACATGAGTGATAGAAAATTAAATATTTAACATGGTGAAAAACGTCTAGTTTATGTCAATAAGTACTAGGTTAAATAGTACTGGATAGGATGTATGGTGAATGGTGGTTTATTGGAAGGCACGTGGCTCGATTCCCCATTATATATATATATATATAATCTGTCTAGTTCATGATAATATAGGTTTAAAAAGTTTCGTAACATAATTTATATTGTTAATGATAAATACATTTAATAATATTGACCTGGGAAACAGAAGATTAATAATCATGTAATAATTAGCTCATGGATTAGCATTAATAATTAAAGGGAAACAGAAGATTAACGAGAATTACGTAACACTAACTATCTTCTTTTTTTTTTCCCCCCCTACGAGATAAAATCAATCTCTGGCTCACTTTTATGCATGCTTTTAGTTTTACATACGTCACATTATGCAATCCATATTGATGATACGTCATGAGGTGGTACCCTTTTAACCTTTATTTTTCTTCCATACTTCAGCTTATGTCATCTACAGCATTAGAAAGAACAAATCAAATTTAAAAGACAGAAATAAACCCACTTGTAACTTGTGTCTATCGCTCATTTTGAATCTGTCATTTTTTCCCCCTTTTCTGATCATCATAATCGATATTATATGTATAGATTCATGATAATTAAAAAAAGTAGGAAATATAATGCATTATAACTTGCATATATAGAATTAGTTTTGGGGAACATATATATCCCGTTGAGGATAAATACACTTCTCCAACTAATAAATTTTAAAAATTAAAATGCGCACGACGACTAACTAGGTACACACAAATTTAAATCAAAATGCGTGCCAGAAAAAAGCTTATAAATATACATGGTGCTCTCTGATTGTTTGCACTTTTTTTTTCTCATATTTGTGTATCTTTACAATAAGTTTAGTGTTTCTTAATTTCAATATGCTTCTCCTAATATAAGTTGTCCCTGCGTTATCCTCTTAAGGACACTATAGCTTGATCTTAGCTACACGTCTTGTCGTCATCTGATCCTAAACATGATATCATGTCTAAAAGAGCAAAAGCCAAACTATTTAATTAATTGGGCGAGTGAATTATTTTAGTGCTCCATAATCTTTCTAGATAAACAAGAAAACATAGAAGGAAATTACCGGTCGTGTCATCTTTTATACACGGGATTTACAAAAGCAATGTTGATTAGTAATTAATTTCCTCAGATCATTTGTCTTAATAAAAAAAGCAATGTTGATTGCGTCAGATTATATAAACAGGCTTTTAAACGACGATATATGTCCCTGCTGAAAGGGAAGAAGATGACGGTGTTTTTAATAAACCGATGATTTGTTGGAATATTGTTCACGCTTTCAGCAAATTACAAATGTCGTTATTAGAAGTCACATTAAAATTTTTTCAAAAAAAAAAAAAAAAAAAAAAAGGGGGGTAATAAAGCACCATGTAAAGGGAAATTCTTGAGAAGAATCTGGCCGGCGCCAATACGGTTCATAGTCTTCGATAACGTGTTTTTTGTTTTGTTTTGTTTTTTTTGGACTAAAAGTTTTTAGGAAAGATTCAGCAACGACAAATGTCGTTGCTAATTAAAGTTGTCTGTCAGAATATTTTGTGCGAGAGGTAACGCTATTTACAATCTTCAGTAATGACCTGTGTTGTGGCCGAAATTTTTTGTAAGGATTTTGTCAAAATATTAACCGTCGGTAAATACAAGGTTTTCGGTAATATCATACATTGGTGTGGTTGAAAACTTTTGTCGCTAAAAACCCTTCTTTTAATTTTGGTGTTACTTTCACCTGTGCCCGGATGCATTGGCTTTTGAAGAATAATTACACATATAGAAGATGCTTATTGAGACTTATAAGAAAAACAATTTAATTGGAAGGAGAGCTTATTAGAGGTTACAAAAAGAAAAAAAGAAAAGGAAACATTAATTTATATTTAAAAGTCCAATAATTATGAATTTTGTCAGTACTATATATACAATAAGGATATGGAGCCATCGACAAAGAACTAAATGATTGAAACCAAGTTGTAATTATTATACAATTAAATACTAAATTCCAAGAATTTGGGATGATTTGTCAGCCGGGCTTAAAGTTTATGTTATTTTGCAACACGTAAGTGGCATTTGACTAGAAATTGATGATATATGGCGGGCTATGGGTCAATGGGAAGACCATTAATACCGATTGTTGTAAATTTTTAACTCCATACCCATAATTAAAAAAATTAAAAAAAATTGTGTATATCTAGCTTCCCGTTGATTTCCAACAACTTGGTTTGGCTCCAAAATACCATGAAAGAGCAAAAGTAAAATATGCACACATAGCCAGAAAAGGCAACTAGGTAAGTGATTTTATTCAAATTCTTGAATATGCTTTGCTGTAAAGAGAACATTCATATATAATGTATATAAAATAAATTTTATTTTTTTTTGTAAAGTTTGTTCATATATATAATAATGTGTAATTACTTGTTATATATCACTTCTACTTACTATATATGTAATACCTTAAAAGCTTTTGCACATATGATCAATTTGGAATTTGCTTCCAAGTTGCGAAACCTTTTATTTTGTGTCGATTGAAGAAGTGGCCGATTTGGACACGTGAGGTGGGCTTTAAGGTGTGCTAGGCTAGCTAAGGAAATTGCTAGCTAAGGAAATTGCGTATTATCAACTTCAACGTAAGAGAAGAGAAAATAAGATATCTACACATATGATAATATCAATCAATCATTCATATCATATCACATATACATGATTGGAAATCTAACTTTAATTGCACACATCATGAACAGGAGGACCCGAAAATCATGCGTAATATTGAAGAATTTTCTGGCAGAAAGATATAATATAAACTTCCACTACTATAAGAGAACAGGAATTCATGTGTCTGCGTATATATATACGGCCTCGTTCACTTCGCTGATTCGAGTTTAGAATTTGAGTTTTTCTACAATAAAAAGCTCTCACAAACAATCACATCTAACTTTTTTACTACAGTAAAAAGCTCTCACATAAAATCACATCTCAACTTGAATTCTAAACTCAAATTAGCGAAGTGAACGGGGCCAAAATATGTGTATCCATGACCTTTTTTATTTATCATTCTCATCATCATGATATCACGAAGTCAAATCATCCAAAAAAGAAAAAAAGAGCAATGTAATCTTGTTGGCACAAAACATTCCATGCAGTTGATTAGACTGGTATAATTACAAGTGGCATAAAGAGCTTTTGAGGGCCACACTTAATTACATAATATTACTTACCCCTATATGCTCGGATATTTCATAATATTGCACTTTTATATCTCCACGCGGCATCAGCGTCAAACGGCTATGAACAACCAAATTTTGTTTTTTTTTCTTGTGAAACAAATTGATTGGGTCAGTATGACCTTAATTAACATCAAAATTACACAATTTATTATACCAATAATTTGGTGTTACGTACACTAATGTATTCCGTATCTATTAATTTGACTCTTTAGCTCCCTTTTAAACCCGTGCAGTGCACGAACTAGTTAAAACAATGGAGACCAAGATTCTGTGAGATTTAATACATATAATAAGGATTCTAAGTTTTATAACATAACACACGATGAATTGAAATTAGATATAGTCTTACATGGAGACGTCTGAGGAGGATTAGCACCAAACCATGTTATAATTAAGAGAACTATGTATTGATCTAATCTAAAGATCGTAATAAGGGTACAAATATAAAGTTTTTTGTCTTTTTTCTCATCAGAAGCCTAATTACAAGATATTTGTTTTGTTAGAATATCTGAATATGATATATGATATTTGCATAGTTGTGGATATCTTTTATTTTTTTAGTAAGAAAAAGAAATAAAACAAAAAACAAATAAGGAAGTTCAGATCTAGCCACAAGAGCTAATAAAACAAGAAAAATAAGAACAAACAGCCTGAGCAACTCTACAAAAAAAAAAAAAAAAAAAAAAAAAAAAAAAACAGTCGGAGAAATAATACAAACTAATAATACACAACTTTTCGTAAATTATTGAACTTCTCTAATCTATCCTACAACCCTAAAACTACAATCTCCATGTATTTTATTAATTAACTAATAAAAAATTGTGCCAACAAAAAATTTAATTATAAGCTTTGGTAATTGGTATTATGTAGGATCCAAAATTTGTTAAACAACTTGATGTTTGATTATTATTAATGTAATTTGAAATTCATTAGTTTTAATAAGAGACTAGTTGAAATTGGTTTTGAATCACCACAAAGTGGTATCCAGTAGAATCGATCTTCTTCCTAAGTGGTTTAGTAGATAAAAAGTCTCAAGTTCAAGTCTAATAAAAAGCACTTTAGCTATTTCATCCCGTCGGGGTATATTCATTAGCCCTGGTAGGGCTGCAGTGATTCGTTTTATCTTTTGACGAAACTATTAATAGCTCAAAGTGAATATTTTTCAATATGTGATGAGGCAACTTTGATTAAGCACAAAAAGTAGTTACGACTGGTCGTCTCTCTCCATATTTCATTTATTTGTATATATAAAAAAAGACATTGGTTTTGAAGAGAAATTATTTAGTACACATCATATTGCTTATGTGGTACACATGTCCAATGAAATTGTACTATTTAGACACCCGTCCAATAAGATTGTGTCATTTGGACATTTTGTCTATGTCAGCTTTTCACTTTTATTTTTCTCTTTCCTAATAGGTATTTGCATTGAATACTTATTAGGAAAGAGAAAAATAAAAGTGAAACGCTGATATAGACAAAATGTCCAAATGATACAATCTCATTGGACGTGTGTACCATATAAGTAATATGACGTAGTACATATAGCTGTATAGTTTAAGCGGCTTCAGAAAACGCACTATAGTAGGTATGGAAAAAACAGAGAAAATAAGAGATTATGATATCAAAAAGAACAAATGCTTGTTTGGTGGGTTTAGCTAAGCCTGTCGCATTAATTGAATTCAATATTATTGGTTATCTTATCATTCTACCTTTTATAAAATGAATCACTTTTTGGTGCAAGACTTGTTAAGAGTTTCAATACCCAGCAAGCTAGCAATCAAGGAAATAACTCTGAAGATCGCCGTTGATAGAACTTTTTGAAGCTAGATATCTAAATAGATCACGGACACGCACACACATATATATATGTATGTATATATATAACGATTTATAAGTAACTACGCCATTATATATAATAGATTGAAGTACAATATGGAAAAGTAGTATTTCCCACTGGTGGGATTTTATACTTTACCTTTCACTATAGTGAAAACTTGAAAACTAAATAAATATGATCAAACAATATATATAAGAATAACATATCCATTTCCATGCATAGTTCCAACTGTGGCACGTGTATATGCATACGGCAACTCTCCTAATGTTTGTCCCTATCACAAAAATAACTTTAGCATGAATATTTCAAAAAGCAGTAAAATCAACTTACAAAAAGCTAGGTTATTAGTCAAAGGTAAATTAGTTATGTGTCATTAACTTAGCTATTCAAGCTCAATAATTTTTCTATATATGTGAACGAGTTTTGAATGATTACGTTTTCATCGGTAGTTACACTAAATATAAAAATTTAATGACATAGCGTGATAAGAATTAAGTTCCACTAATTGTCAGAAATTTTTTTAGTCAACTATATAATTTATTATAACTGTCAAATTAATATCTTACAGCTAAAATAATAATACTAATTGATAGTTAAATATTAAAGTAACTATTAAAATCACACCCGTATATATATATATATATATATATATATTCACATAACTATAACTAGTCGTTTTCTTTAGTTTCTCTTCCTAAGAAAATGGCTAGAAGTAGTTCATAGAGAATATCTCTCCTACTTAACAAGGATTTGTACGGCGCGTCATATTAATTACTTGGGGGTCGATCAAAGAATAGAAAATATCTCTCCTACTAAATTATAATACGTATACGGAAATTATATATTAATAATTAGGAAATAGTACTAATCTTAAATATATCGAATATATATCATGAGGGATACACTTAGCTAATCTTATCATCTGTGGTGGACCATCTGAGTCTCCACCTACCACTTTAGAGCCCATCTATATCTTCAGAAAAACCACTAAAAAGCAGTCAGAAACGCTATACATATTATAATTGCTCACTTTTTCCTGTTCCATTAATTTTCTGTCCATCCAAACACAAACCCCTGATCAAATAAAATAAAGAAGCTAGCATTAACGTTAACTGGGGAAGGATAATGAGTACTTTAAGAGTATTCTTATACAACGGGTAGATACATGTAATTATCATGAGATCAAATGTTGACACTTGTGATTTCCAGTACAAAGGATTTGAATTCCCCTCGTTCACGCGTGACTAGGGTCAATAAAGCTAAATGAGATAGACCGCAATATCAATATATATATATATATATATGTGTGTGTGTGTATATATATGTGTATATATATATTCACTAAATGGAGAAGAAGGAGCTGAAATTAGAGAGACTTGACAATACCAATATACATACATACATACATATATATATATATATATATTCAATATAAGAGGAATTGAAATTACAGAAACTTCGCGTTTTTCAATTAGCTAGATTAGCACCGACTAGACAACTCAAACAAGCCTTTACTCTAATTTATTATATAAAAAAAAATATCAAATAAAAAAGTTTACAATCTACCTAGGTAGCCATCAAGAACGAATCAAAAAAAAAAGAAATACGTATATAAGGAAACCCTACATGGAGAGTAAAGGAAAACAAGCGAAAATAAACACACAACACAACTTTCATTTAGACAATATATATATATATATATATATATATATATATATATATATGTATGGGTGTAGTTTCAATGATTACTTCGGTATTTATTTATCAATAGGTATATTATTTTAACTATGTGATATTAATTAGAAGATTATAGTAATAAATTAGATAGTTGGTTAAAAAAATGTGCAATTAATGAGACGATTCTTATCACACTACATAATTAAATTTTTATATTTGATAGATAACTAAAAATAAAAACTATAACTATTGAAAACTCGTTTATATATATATATATATGTATATGTAGTTGTATTTATATATGTATGATAAAACATTAATCCAAACCCAACGGAAAAGGATTGCTGTTATAATGGAATAGTAGTGCGTATTGTTGATCTCACATATAGAGCACACACGTCAAGATGTGAAGTTAAAGAATGAAATTCAACATGCCCTAATGGGGTTATACATGATAAAAAAAAAATACATGAAATGGGGTTGTGAGTGCTTTACGGTTTGAACTTTGAAGGAGCGAAAGCACTGCCAAATTGGATGGCACAAGAGAAACGGCTCATAAAAAAAGCAAACAGAAAAATGTTAAACTGGACTTGTCACGTGAAACTGGACTTGGGGAAAAAAAAAAAAAAAAACGTTAACTAGACATATTTGTTAAACTTTTTTTTTTATTTTGTTATTTATTTTTATTTTTTGGTTCGTAACGTAAGTCTGGCACAAACAGTTGTTAAAAATGTATCAACTCAGTAGTGATGAGGTGGCATATTTGGGTGCACCGTTATATGGTACTACGGCCACCTACCCATAATTATAATAAAATAATCATTTAATTGATGGCTCTTCATGCAACTTTAAGCTGCTTATACGGGTCATTTTTTCCCTCTATATATAGGCCAGAGCCTTGGCGTTTTAAGTTCGTGGCATGGCTAGGAATAGAAAAGGCTAGTACAATTCTCTTAAACCTTGCTCTTCTCAGTTTTCAATTTTGTTTTTGAGAGAGAGAGACAGAGAAAGAGAGCGAGAGCAATACCCAGGTAATCTAGAAGACATGGCCGCCTTTGCAACTGACAATCTTGGGGTTTTCATCTTTGGCCTCCTAGGTAAACATAATTACAAATATAACTACAGTTGGTATCATATATATATATATATATATATGTATACACATATATGTGTGTGTGTATCATTTGTAGTTAGTTCATCTATATACATATATGTAGTATATGGATTAATTCCATAACATCAACTTTACATTCTCATTACATTAATATTATATATCACCATATGTATTACAAATATATGTTCATTTAGTATTTATTAATGTTATGTAACAATAGTACTAGCTTGCACCAAGCTAACCATCTTCTGCGTCGTCAATTTTCTTGTTATTTTCAGGAAACGTCACTTCCTTGATCGTTTTTCTGGCCCCAGTGTAAGTTTTCTCTTTATATGATTATATTAGACGTGTGTGTGTGTGTGTGTGTGTATATATATATCCTTATTACTATGTAATATTAATCAGAATTTGTCAACTTATATAATTATTATTTGCAGACCAACATTTTACCGAGTGTATAAGAAGAAATCAACAGAAGGGTTCCAATCGGTTCCATATGTGGTTGCACTATTCAGCGCCATGATGTGGCTCTATTATGCAACCCTCAAGTCTGATTTAATCCTCCTTATCACCATTAACTCGGTTGGCTGTGTCATTGAGACCATCTACATTGCCCTGTACATTGCTTATGCAACAAAACAAGCAAGGGTACACATATATATATATATATATACAAAAATTTTTATTTATTTAATGGATATATAATATTTATACTATATATAACGCATGTGTATGTTATGTGTGTATATATATATACATATATATATTACGTAAATGACGAGAGATAATAACTGGTAGCAAGACAACTAGTATATTCTAGCTTGATTGACACCCGCTAGTTGGTCTATCCCGTAATTTTATTAAAAATTACATTATATCTATATCTATATATTTATATGTTTGTTTATATATCCTACATGTATAACAATATTAATTCTTGTACTGCAGATTTTCACTTTGAGGTTGATTCTTCTGTTGAACTTTGGAGGGTTTTGTTTGATTCTTTTGCTCTCCCACTTCTTAGCAAAAGGATCACTCAGAGCCACAGTTCTCGGATGGGTCTGTACAAGTTTTGCTGTCAGCGTCTTTGCAGCACCTTTAAGCATAATAGTAAGGATTCTATCACTTTCAAATATAACACTTTTTTTTTTCTTTTATATCATTTTCTTCATTAGTTTTTTTTTTTCTTTTTCTTTTTGGTTAATTTTTATTTATAGTAATTATGTCATGATTTTTCAGAGAGTGGTTATTCGCACAAAGAGCGTGGAGTTTATGCCACTTCCTCTTTCCTTCTTTCTCACACTAAGCGCCACTATGTGGCTAATGTATGGCCTAATGCTGAAGGATTTGTGCGTGGCGGTAAGTATTTAAGATCTCCTGTCTCGTATAAAATATATATATGTAATTAAAAATTATTTGTTAGTGAAAATATATCTTTTTTGTGGGGGTGATCACGCTAATCTAATACCTCCAAAATTAGTTGCCAAAATGAAGCGGTTAAAATACCCTTTTCATTATCTTTTGTAAAAGGACGTGATCTTAATATCAAAAAAGAAAAAGAACGAAAAAAAATCAGGGAGACAAACCTTTTATCTTTCAATGGTGCAATAACTTTAATTATCTTTCTTTTGCTATATGTATATATCGCAGCAAAGTGTGCCCATAATATGATAACGCTACTCCCACTACTTAGTGCATTTCGTCACACAAAAAACATGCATGCATGTCGTTTATTGATGGCCCATGATTAAAATATATAAAGTGCACCTTTATCAATTAGAACCAGATATCTACAACATATTTGTATTATAATATTATTTATTTTCTCTCTCTCTCTCTCTTCCTGCTAATTAAGCACATACTAAGCATATGTCAAACTATGGAATGTAAATATATGTCTTTGTGTATCTATATCTATGTATATGAATATTAATATTTAGAGAGGAAAAAAAAAAAGAAAAAACGAAATTATATACCATTTAGCGTACGCGGAGTAACTCTTTTATATATACATAGTGCTACTTCAATTATTTGACCAGATCACCGCTAGGTATTTGCAATCAATAATTTCTGGCTGGTGTGTTATAGTATATATATGCTGCTTGAAATTAAATATTTTAAAATATTAATATATGGTTATATATATCTATATGTAGTTCATAAAATAACTCAACAATATCTCCACTCCTTATAATTACTAAAGTGAATATGTATATTGTTCACGACATGAAGTGACCTATATGGAGCAGCTTTGATAGAAAGCTCTTGCTTTAAAAAAAAAAACTTATTCTTTTTGGATGAAATACGACCTTTGATAGTGTTTTGAGATTTTATCTTACATATATATAGGTTTTATCTACGGTCTCTCACTATAACATGTGAAAGTAAAAACGTAATATTATAGTTATTTAACGTAATATGAATACTAAAAAGACGTAGCATCAATAATTTTGACTAGCTCATACTATTGTTATACTTTAATTTGATTATTTACCACAATAAGAATGTTAGAAAGGTCTGATAATAGTTAGAGATAATTAAATATCTTGATATCTTATATTTTTAACGTCGGTGTTATCTTAAATAAATAACATGTTATGTTTTACAATTCTATACATTACGCTGAAGGCACGGTTCCGTCGAAGGGATCGAAAAAAATCTCTATATATGTTTGTTATTATTTGATGAGAAAATTATAATATATATATATATATATGTATATTTTTTTGCAGATTCCAAACGTCATGGGCCTGATCTTTGGGGTACTTCAAATGGTACTGTATGTAATCTATAGGAAAAACAAGACAGTGCTTGTTGAGGAACAAAAGGTACAAGAACAAATCAAAGCCGATATTGAGAAGGCTGAGACAATCATAATGGCCGAGGTACAAGTAATAAGCACAGAATCCAATAACAACAACGAAAGCAAGGAAAAGGAAAAGATTAATCACGAGAATTTCATTAACAACAGCAGCAATCAATTTGCGCACGCCCAAACACACCACTGTGTTTTCAACAGGGAAGCCCCACTTACCCCGTGCCAAGCAATCAAATGTGAAGCTTAATTTTGGGCCTCACTTGGAGTATTCCTAATGCCCCGTTCGGCCTTTGCTTATCTTATGCCCTCTCTTCTCTCTCTTAATTTGCATAAGAATCATATATATGTAACTCTCTCTCTCTCCCCCTCACTATATATCACCATGTGATATATTTGTTGAAAACATGTACGTAGAGGACGACGGTGTACATACGGTCTTCTTTATTAAGTTAAATTGGTGCACCTAATTGATCAACTTTTTGTGTCCGACACCGTGGTACGGCAATTATGCTTTTTCAACGGTGGAGGGCAAAAAAGTGGTCAATGACTGTACTATATATTAATGTTACTAAATTACTTTAATGAATAAAATATCTATATTTGTGTGTTTGTAAATTTGTGTTATATTTAATATTATTATTCAAGCATGATATTGAACTCCAGCTGCAAGGTCTAAGCTATGTACTCTTTTTCTCGTCCCTATATTAGTATTTGATGTCTCCCACCAAGCGATGTCTCTTCTATAGCTATAATACATATATATTGTATCATTTTCTACCTATATAGAGTAGCAACTCTAGTATTTATTTAAATTCCAGCCTTATACTTTTTTAGATAAAAATAATATTACTTTTCAAATTAAGCAAGAAATTTATTATAACTTATATACATTAATTAATCTTATAACCAGGTTTTTTCCAGGGTTTTTGTGTAACAAGGATTTGAATGGAGTCTATTATAAGGATTGATTCTTGAAGGTGTAGCTTTAGCTACCTTTTGACACCAATCCCTTTTATTTTTGTCCATTGTTCCATTTGTTTCCCTGTTTTGCCCTTCGGGGTTGTAATTCTTTCTAACATTTCATTTAGTTTTTCTTGATTTAATAATATTGAGTGGGGGCTTTCTTGTGAGTGCCAACCTAATAAGGATGTAGTTTCCTTTAGTTTTAGTTACTTTCTCGTTTCATTTATATGTGTGTATAGATATATATATATATATTTACTCATATTAGTTCTCGCTCTTTCCATTCAATATATATATACGTACACATATACATACATATGTGTGTATGTATCCGTTTGCTTACCGACTTTTTTAAAATAAAAATATGTTCTGAAGTGAGGAAATAGAAAAACCAATATTAATGGACATGACCTTAGAACTGCATAAAACCACGACCGGGTGGACAATCTATTCCACTAGTTAACTTTTTTTTTTTTTTTTATGAGATTAGGTTTAATTACCAAATAAGCAAATTCTGACTATATATTGTCGGAATATATCTAGCTATTATATATCAATAGCAAATTCAAATGACTAGCTATGAATAGTTGGTAAAAGAAAGTTCGATAAACAGATTTAGTACCTTATATGTATTGCAATCCATAGAGATACTTTATATAAGTCTCCCGATTGAATATCTATCACTAAGAAACGAACCTGAGCATTCTTCGTGTGTGATTGGTATTAAGAGTTAATTACGTGCCGTGATGCTATAATAATATATAAATGTATGTGTGTGTGTGTGTGTGTGTGTGTATGTATATATATATATATATATATATATATATATAAGAATATTGTTTATCTAATTAGCGTAAATATTCTTTTGTTCCCCCATATTTTTCTCAGAAGAAAAAGTGTTCTTCCACACATTTCATTAAAATAAGTAATACTGGTTGGCTTACGTAAGTGAAAACAACAATCAACGACAGGTAAAATCACAGAATATATTAAACAATAATACTCACGAAAAAAAGTAACCATATTATTTTAAGACTGCTCTAGCAATATTAATAATATTTTGGATTTACACGGAGCACAAAACCAATTGTTTTTTAACTTAAATAAATCGATCATTTTCACTTCCTTGAATCAACAGAGGACAACTAGTTCCAATTTAAAAATTGTATTTAAATTGTTGTTTATTACTTCGGATCCAGAATATGATTTAGTTAGGATCTTTTTCTTGGTTTTAGTAGTGCTCTTCATATATGCTTGCCCCACTCCTATGTTTATGGAATATTGTTTCAAGAACATCTCTTTTTCTTTGTTTGACCTCATTGGACCGTTTCGAAAATTCAAATCACAGGATTCTTTTTTTTTTTTTTGCGTTTTATTAATTAAGGATAAAATCATTTTAGTACCCTCTATTATAGAGAAACATCTTGCTGGTACCATGTATTTTTAATAATATTAAAATGGTATCTTCACATTTAAAAAAAAAAAAATTGGTACCCTGAGACGGACATACATGTATAAACTGTCATTTTCATTAATTAAATAGAAACTAATAACTCTGAAAATATTTGGTGAAAACATTTTAATTTATTTTAATTGTTTAATTTCTAAATGTTTTAAAGTATTTTTAATTTTTTTTCTAAAACTACTAGTTTATTATTAATTAGTGAAAATGGTAGAATGGACATTTTATATCTCAAAGACCGGTTCAAGGTAATAAAATAACATTTCTTTAAAGGTGAATGTATCGCTTTATTATTATTAAAAACACAAGTAAGATGTTTCGCTATGACAGAAGGTACTAAAATTATTTTATCCCTTATTATTATTAGTAAAAATATGCATGAGCAACTTTAATTTAACCACTAAGAATGAATGACGTTTAAGAACGATCTCACAACAATTTAAACAACTCGAATTGGATGATCATGATAACTTTTTTTTCATCATTCAAAGACTGAAAATGAAGATATTATAGTTAGTAATTTAAAACATCACATTTCTTGTCCTCCATCCATCGATCACTTTAACACATACATGATTACTTTTTTTTTTTTTTTTTTTGTCTTTTTTTGAAAGTGGACATGCACATATATATGACTTTTTTTTTTATATGGTCATAGCAAACATCCCGGGCTTGAAAGAGAGAATAAGAGGTAAAAGTTATTCCTTCCTTTTGATCTTTATTACATTTCTTGTATAAATTACTCATTGACAAAGAATCTCATATGTTATAATTTATTACGCTATATTCATAGGTAGATGACAAATAATGTTATAGAATACTAAAAGTTCCTCTTTTCCGCAGGGAAAAAAAAAAAAAAAAAACCCCTAGCAGATCCAGACCAAAGAAACTCAGAATTTCGTATAATGCTTGGAATATTTATTAATATTCATGAGATATTTTGTTCATATTATTAGTTGATGTGATATTTTATTTGAATATTCGACCCACTTACCTAGACTATTTTAATATGGTATATACGTACTATATATACACTGGTCCTCACTACACCACTTTGAATTCGGCTTAATCTTTACGGAAAATCTTTTCTTAAAAAAAGTGACATATTTTAGTAGTAAATCTCCTTAGTGTACTCCAAGTTAATTCAGTTTTGTGTTCTTTGGTTAAACCCTTAGTAGAAGAAAAAGAAAAAGAAAACTGACTGATATTATCGAGTTTAAACACATTGAACGTTTTGAGTTTTGACTCTATACACCGTGAAGGAAAAAAAAAAACCAACTATATTAAGGATATGAAGATATAAAGCACACAAGATACGACTTTTTATTTTTCTCTAGATCGAGCAATTTATTAGCCACACCAGAATAACTTTCTATTGTTTGCTTTAAACTCCTCCCAAAAACGGAACAATGTTTTGGATAAAGGAATTTTAGTTCTTAGCGATATAACTTTCCTCTAATAGTAACAGAAGACAAGTTGCAAGTAGACTGTCGCATATATAATATCTAAGTGGGTTGGTTATATTTGTGTTCTGTCAACTAAAAACAATGGGTTTCATCAGTACCATCTAACCAGTCATGCAAGTTGTCTTCACATTATTATTATTGTTAATAAGCTCACTAAAATAACTTTCCTCTTAGGGCAACAATATATCTAACAATTGCATATTCTAAGTGGATTGGTTAGAGACTTGTGTATTTTCTCACTTAACCAGTTTGAGTCTCTTCTTGATAGTCCATTTATATAGTTAATTGTGGAAATTGGACTTCTAAGAATATGAGCTTCCATCTTCAACTTGACGATTGCCGTCCCTTCACTATGCTTTTCTTCGCGTCTTGCACCCGTCTTTGCGCCTTTGCGTCTTTAATAAGCTCATTTTTGCGCTTCTTTTCCCTCCTCGACAATTGTCATACTCAGTGGCGGATTTAAGTACAGCTCAGTGGAGGCGGTTTTTTTGAAAATAATATTACCTTTAAAAATTTTAAAATTTTACACTTAAGCCATCACTGAAATAATATATGTCCCCATTAAGATAAATATATTTTCTTATATGTCCCCACTAAGATAATTTGTTATAAAAAATTTAGTGTACGCTCCCACTGAAGTGAAAGATTGACTTTGTCACTGGTCATACTTACGCCTCTTTTTCCTCCTTGACGATTGTCGTTCACGTGCCCTCCTTCGATGATTATCATCCATGTGCTCCTATGCCCTCCATCAAAAATTGTTGTCCCTGAGCCCTTAAGCCCTTGAGGATTGTTTTTTTTATTTTTTTATTTTATTTTTATGCAATCGTCACCTTTGTCTTCATTTTCTTAGAAGATCAAAAAAAAAAAAACAATTCTTTCAAACGATTATTGGAATCTCTTATCAAAACTCCATCTTGTGAGGTCATATTAAGAAAAGTTAATATATCATATATTGTTATTTTTATAAGTATTTTGACTTTATTCGTATTTAGTTCAAAGTTCACATTAAGAAATCTTTAGACTTAATAGTTTAGGTAAATTACTCAATTATGGGATTTTAACTTGTACTTTTAACTTTCAGTTAACCAACGTCCTATTTTCTAAAGTAAGTACTTAGAAGTTGTTTTGTATTTGAATATATGTCAGCCTCAGTTAATATAACTTTGTTTACTAATTTTGTCCCAAAAAAAAAAAGAAAAAAGAAAAACCATAGAGGAGAGAGTGTGCACGTGACTGGCACGTGAGGGCGTAATATACCAAAACATGGAGTACACAGGATTTTGTAATACAGCAGGATGCATGTAGAGGGATTTATTTCGGCATGGCGGCGACGGTCAACTGCAAAAGTATAATTTCTCAAACGGGCAAAATAGAATATGCTCCATCATCATGGCTGAGATCGGATTTCCACCGTTGGATTGCTTGCTTTATGCCAAATAAGCCAAAGAAGTTGAGGTTAGCCAACAATATTGATCGAGTGCGATTACACATCGAAAAGCTCTCTACTGCCCTTAGTGGGATAAGAGGCAAACAAGAAAAGAAAAATTTTAAAATTAACCCGTCTGGATTTGGAATCCTTCAGAAACTGATCAGCAAGTGGTCTTCATGAATTACACGTATCTAGTGTTTTCCAGTGCATGATTACATCTTTATGGTAAAAACATGATAATAATACTGTTCTTCTTCTTCTTTTTTTTGTACGGAAAAAGAGAAGGTGAAACTACATATAATACATCAAGTGTCAAAAAAGTCACCACTCGCCGATACCAAACAGAACTGAATTAACAACTTTATGGCCACTCAAAAATTCTATGCATAGTTGGTGTCTAAATTTTAGTGTGAATAGAAGGATGAGAAATGCTAGCATCATTCTCTTTCTCACTCTATTTCTCACTCTCTACATTCACTGTTAAACACTCTCATTTTTTATTTAAACAAAAATATATCATGGTAATAGATTTCACGTGTCAAACAATAAATGTAAAAAGTGACAAAGAAAGTTACATAAATAATGATGCTAACATTTCTCATAGTAGGAATTTTCTCAAACATTAACGACTAACTATACTCTAAACGTTAAATTTGTTTAATCATATCAATGTCTTATATTCAAATCCCACAACTTATATCAACATAAATAAATGTTGATCTAGAATTGCTTAATAAATTTAGTATACTAAGCTTTTTGAATATCAGTTACCTTCTTAGCTCCACTTACATAAAAAATTATCATCATGAAACATCATAAAACTAATTAGTGTGTGATAGGAGTTTCAAGGAGTGCCAACATAATTGGGATGTCTTGTTTCACCTTGATGCTAGTGCCTCTTCTCATTATTTATTTAAAAAAAAAAAAATGCATGCATCATAAAACTGAAACATAATTTACTAAGGTTGAAAAGCTACAATACAATAATTTAATTTTACGAAATTCCCAAATTTTTAACACACGTGCATTTATGATGTTAGAATGTACCATTCTCATTCGCAATTACAAAAGTTGTGATGCATGTATCCTAATTTACACACAAAAATCAAAGTTTCTAATACTTAGTGGGTCTATAATTTGATTGGTTCATTAAACTAAAATGTAACTAAATTCATTGGTCATGAAGTATTGTATATAAATTTGATTGAAGAACAAGAGTCAACATCATTTTTTTTTTGGCGATTGAAGAAGTAGAGGAGTCATCACAACCTACCCTTGGAAAGAGGAAAGGAAACCCCGTGGAACTGAAACATGAGTTGTAAACCCTTAAGCCCACTTGGTGGGTGCCACATCAGAAAGAAACTCAAGTGGGACCAACCCCTAAAAAAGAATTTCGTGATTGTACTAGGAATGGTAATCACAAGTAGGACTTAACTGGCTAGCGGGTGAATTATAGAAAAAAAAGACCAAATAAGGGTAGATATAGGGGTAATAGGGGGCTAATTACAAAGCATAAAACAACTGGAAAGGAGTTGGAAAATGAGTTAACTCATGCTTTACGCATTATTTTATTGCAAGTTGGACAAGTCCTGTGCCTTCTCAGCCCTATATAAGCAGCCTCATTCTTTGCTAATGACCTCACTGAGTTTAAGTTAATTAAGAGGTGATATTAGAAGTCCATTTGGGTTTTACACTTTGGTTATATAACAACTCTTTTAAAGCAAGAGTACTAGTCGCTTGGTTTTTGAGTTTCCAATTACTAAAGAAATCCACGACAGAAGATATGGCCTCTCACCACTACTTGACTCTTGCTTTTGGCCTCTTAGGTACAATGTCGTTTCTTCTTTATCTTCTTCTTCTTCTTCTTCTTCATCTTCTATTTCAAAATATATCTTTTTAATGTCCTGCTATTTGCTAAAAGAAAATCACATATTTTCCATTTGGCTCTGCCTATAAAAGTTTAGTATAAGATAATGCATATAATATGTACCGATATTCGATCTTCCAAAAACTTTAGCAGGTGCATGTATTATTTACGTGGTGCAATTCCATAATATTGCATGCTACAACATATTTTCTGATTATACATTTCTAACATACTTTTTTTTTTATTTTAATCTTTTTGATCCTGTAGGCAACATTGTATCCTTCATGGTGTTCCTTGCTCCAATGTAAGCCTATAGTTTATCTTGGCTTAGTTTGCAATATTCCTATTTGAGCCAAGCAAAAGTTTATTATCATAGGCTTATTATTCATATCATCTCATCATATATTCTTATTTTTATTTCGCTTTATATGTATTTCAGACCAACATTTCACAAAATCTACAAGAAGAAATCTGCCGAAGGGTTTCAGTCACTTCCCTACGTAATTGCACTCCTCAGTTCAATGCTGTGGATATACTACGCCTTGCTTAAGAAAGATGCCCTTCTTCTCATCACCATTAACTCAGTCGGTTGCGTTATAGAGACCGTTTACATTGCCTTGTTCCTCTTTTACGCTCCCAAGAAGACTAGGGTATACTAATTAACTCATTAAACTTTGTATTATTATTATTATCATTAAATTAATCTCTCTCATTCATTGCTTATTATTATATGGATTAATACTAATTATATATTAATTTAAAAGATGGTTTTTCAAAAATTTCAGATCGAGACGGTGAAGCTTCTCCTCATGTTAAATGTTGTCGGCTATGGTTTGATGCTTGTCTTGACCATCTTCCTAGCAGAGGGTGAAAAACGCTTGCAGGCCGTTGGATGGATCTGCCTCGCATTTAATCTTAGTGTTTTTGCTGCACCACTTTGCATCATGGTAATAATAATAACAATAACAATACTAATAATAATAATAATAATAAATTAATGAAAACCCTCTATAAATTAAGGTCTAGTAATTAGAAAACAGTACGCTTCATTAAATTTTCCTGTCTCTTTCTTTCTTATTCTTAGTTTTGTGTTTTTTTTTTTAGTATTTAACATAATTAATTTTATCATGTGCAGAGACAAGTGATCAGAACCAAGAGCGTGGAGTTCATGCCATTTCCTTTGTCATTCTTCCTCACATTAGGTGCAGTCATGTGGTTCTTCTATGGTCTTCTTCTCAAGGACTACAATATAGCTGTAAGTGTAATATATCATAATATATATTATTTATATAGCTTGCGTGGAACAATATTTTATGTGTTTCTGTACCTTTTTCCCTTCTTTTTAGCTCTTTTTTTTTTATTTACACTTTTTGTTTCTTTGGATCGACAGTTTCCGAACGTACTCGGGTTCTTTTTTGGCATCGCTCAGATGGCGCTTTACATTGTGTACAAGAACGCAAAGAAAACTATTCTTCTAGAGCCAAAGCTTCAAGAACTATCTGAACATGTCATTGATGTTGTGAAGATTAGTGCACTTGTGTGCCCAACTGAACTTAACCCAGTTTTCATTCAGACAAACGACACCGGAAGTACCGGAAACGACAAGATTACTGATCATGAGAATGAAAACCATCAAGTGAAGGCAAAGATAGAGGAAACCAAGGAAGCAAATAAAAATAAGGATGGCTCAGCTGATCGAGTCTGACCCGGTTGATGGAAGGGATTATCTCTAGCTTTATTAATTTTATGATGTAATTTTCATGTATTTAATTTGCTAACGTGCCCCTGCTTAATTTAAGTAGGTCCAAAAATCCCTTCTTAATTAGTTTTTCATGATGATTTCTAAGGTCTTGGTTTGCATGTATAACTCTCTCTCAAGGGCTCATGCCACTTGTACCTCTTCTTAATTAATGTAATTACATGCTACCGTTAATTTCTTCTAAAGCCATTCTAATAACTATGACAGATTCTTCAGAATTATATTTAATTTCGGATATATATACAAATTAGTTGCGTGTATATAATAATATACTAAATAGTATATTATACTACCTACGAACCAAACTAAGGAATGCTAAATAATATATATGTAGCTTTAAGTATGATTTGGTCGTCAATATTTATCAAACTAATTGTATCTTAACATGGACATATTTTCCTTAAAAAATAAAAAAACATAAAAAAAAAAACTAGAGACATCATCATAATTGTCATTAAGATAATAGAAGACGCAGAAACCATCGAAAAAAATAGTTGATGTCTAAAATGTCACTCAAAGTAGACACTAGACGAGAGTTTTCTGAAAATTCTCATCTAGGACGATGTATGGATTTTAGAATACGGAATAACTCTCACTTTTTTCTCCCACATTAGACGACGATTTTACGATAAATAATCATTAAGTAGGCCACGTTCTACTCCCAATATTGTCGTAGAGAGTTACTAATTAATTAATTATTAGCCGACCAATATTGTAGGAGAGAGTTACTAATTAATTATTAGCCGACCTTTTATACGTGTCTCTCGCAAAAAGTGTAATCTTTTCCATTTTATCACGAAGTAACTTGAGCAAGATCAAAACTAAGAAAACCCAGGCAAGAAGAAAAAAAATCCAAAACATGATTATAACATGACAAATGTTTTTTAGGGTAAAAACGTGAATTAATTAAGAGACAAGAACTAGCGAGCTATAGCTAGCACACAAATTAACGAAATAAATGGCTAACATATTCACTGAATAATAGTGATTAATTCCAAATGTGCATACTAAAATGATATCATTTTTTAGGTGAATCGTACTTTATATATATATATATATATGTATATTTATAGTAAAGTGTGTGTGTGTGTTCTTTTCCCCTTCTTTTGTCTGATCACCAGTATTATAAACCAAACATAAGGTGGGTTTGGTATTAATTTTGGGGAGGAAAAACACTTATTGAGACAGCAAAAGCTTTAAAAGCAGTTTAGTAAAAACTAAAATAGTAGATTTTTGAATAATTTACTCTCACTCTGAAACTAAAAGCAGAATCACATTTTTTAGATCTGTTCTCTCTTCTCCTTCTCTTTCCGTTCTCTCTTCTCCTCTTTGTTCTCTCTCTTCGCTGGCTCGGTTCGAAGTGCTCTTCTCTGGCTTTGTTCGCCGGTCTCTCTCTCTGTTTGCCTGTCTGTGCTCGTTTGGTTTCTCCTCCGTGCGATTGTCGGTTTGCCGGTCTCCCATCTCCTTCTCCGACTGCCCGTTCTCTACCTCATTAAATCAAGAGGTAGGCCTTTGTAAGTACTCAATTTTTAGTTTGAACATCTGGATTTCATACCACGTTTATTTTGGTCATTTTAACTACCCACAGCAATTCAACCTCATAATTTAGCAAACGCTACTACACTGATTTTAGAACTAGCACAGCTAGAATAATTATAGTTTACCAAACACTCAACTGCTTTTTATAACAGCTGCTTTTTGTAACAGCTGTTTTTTGTAACAGATGCTTTTTGTAACAGCTAATTTTTATAACATCTACTTTTTGTAACAATTGTTTTTTCCTTCAACATAACTAAAAATAATTTTTTCAAAATTCACCGCACTACCAAACTAACCCATAGTCTTACTTGGAAGAGACACAAGAAAAGTGTCGGGTATGAGCTGCTTAGCAACAAAAGGCATAAAATATATATACTTCTTTTGATATTATTTTTATGTTCAAACGAATCCGGTTGTGATACTTGCTAATCTCCGGTTAGCTGTTTTAGAAGTGCCCTTTTTTTAACTGCTGATCTTTTGTCCATAATTGTCTCAGGTGCAGACCCTCAGTGATATATCAAAAGCTTTCTGTGAATCCAAATAAGTGGCAGAATCTCATATTCTCTGTAATATTTATGGCTGCTTACTAGTTGCTAGTCTCAAGTGGACGAGAAAAGTAACAAATTGTATATTATTAGTACCATCGCAATTTCAAATGGTCCCACTACATTTCACTGTTTTTCCCCCAGAAAGCGCAATGTAAATATATATATATATATATATATATTTCAGTATTAAAAAAATATATTTTCTGATAGAGTATACGAAAATATCTTACAAATAGGGTTCTGTTTTGAACCATCACAAATATATGTATCAAGTTATTTTGTCATATTTTAATCTGATGATATTTTGAATAAATCTAACATTTAAAAAGATACACTAAAACTCCCTAAATTATATATGTGTATTGATTCCTTTTTGCTTTTTACAACCATGTTAAGTGATATCCGTACTATTTTGGTGGAAATAATCACTCCATGGGTTACGTGACCCAACCACAAAATTATCACATAGATCTGTGTTTGCTAGCATAATTTGAACTGCCACATAATCAACATAAAAAAAAATATAAGTTTGACCAAATGTATGTCTCAAATCACGAATAATAATTGAATTAGCATTGTTCGGCGGGTAATGAATAATCATGACGTGTCTTCTCTAAAAATAATAATTTAAAGCTTTGTTATGCATCTAGGTATGCGGTGAGGTACATTTTGCTGACTAATAATAAAATCTAATTAATTAATTGTCCCGGATCTTGGAGTAATAACCATCTCTTAGAAAGAATTAACATTAAAAGATGATAAGCCATAAACTATGCCATATAACTTTTATACGTACAATATTTAGCTTTTGTTGCACCTCCAACAAAGTGTCGCTACACAGTCCAAGAAATTTTGGCCACATTTGCTATCACAATTAAAGCCAAAAGATATATACAAGTTTTATATATAAGGAAGAAATAACATATTAAGTGGAAAAACCAATAGAAGACTTCTACAATGGGATTTGAAAAGTTATACTATTTAGGGTTCTATTTTTCAGTTTTTATTAGATTGTGTCGGATATTATTTATTCTTTATATATTTTTTTATTGTGATTTTGATCAGATTAAACCTTCGAAAAATATACACTATTAATATGTGATCCTACTATATATATATATATATATATTTTGTCTTAAGTTCAGTAACGTATAATATGGCAAGTATAATATTTTTGTTAGAACTTGTAACTTTTTGATGTAACATGCATGATAATACTGAAACAAGCATAATGTAACATGGTTCACCATGACTATATTTTATAACATTTAAACAAAATAAGTGTTACATAAATGTCGAAACAATGATGTTACACTAACGAATAGAAAATGTTACAGTTGCCGGACTAGTAGACTGAAGACATTTATACATATAAATATATATATAAGTTAATATAATGATCTTCCAATATCATCGATTGTATATCAACTTAGCAATATTTAATCCCTAGCGTCGGACTTCCACTGTTAAAATATCTTTACAGTTCAAAACTTTCAACCACAAAACAAAGTTTTCGTACCAAAAAAATGAGTTTTAATTAGATATCAACAATATTTTTTTTCCCCTCAGTGATCATCACATTGCTTCCACAAAACCATAACTAACCAGCTTTATGTAAATAAGCATGACACAAAACGTTATCATCTTCTGTATAAATTCATTATTAATCTCTCAACTTTTTAACTTATAAGTTATAGTTAATAATCGCGTTGGATTTCCACTGTGCGTCAGAAGATCACCTCTTCATCATCATCATCATCATTATCATCATGGGTCGGTTCAATATATGTTAAATTAATTAATTAAATTTTGATCTCGCTTTGGGATTAATGTAGTTAAAGTTTTAATTTTTTTTTTCTCAAGTAAATAAGTTAATTAGATTAACTTGAGGGGGGGGAAATATCCGTGCAAAATAGGGTTCAAGAACTTTCCGCCACATTGACTCCACAAACCGAAAAAAGAATATTTGTTTTAAGATACGTACGACATGACCATCATGTATTGTCGACCTTTTCTTCATGTTGAAATTGTCTGCGTGGGAACCCTCTTGATCAAGAACTAATCAAAACCCTACAAACGCATATAAGATAAGCAATATATATTTATATATATAATGCATATATACATATATAATGATATCATTATATATACATATATATTACGTATGTATAAAATATTATATATATATATACACTTTGGTGGCTACGTTCCCCAATGGCCATCCATTCGTTAGGAGACAAGGGTATTCCGTGGCAGTTTTTGGACTTGAAATATTTTTTGTGGTTTTTCCCTTTTGAAACTTTGTGCATATTTTGGTGGATCTGATTAGTACTCGAGTCTTCTTCTTCCTTTTTCTTTTTTTTTTTTTATTTATCAACCAAAGATTACCTGTTCTAAAAATGTGGGGAAATATTTTTTTTCTTTTTTTTTTTTGATCGCCGATAACGTTTCTCGGGTTTGAAACAAGTGTACGTCAGTTAGGTGTGGAAAGTTAATAACGAATTTTAGTGTTAAGTTATCTCGGTAACTTTAACTAATTAATGTTTGCTTGCTATTGAGCTCTATTCTATGGTATTGAAGTAAGAGACCAAGTAAGACTCACGTGTTGGACATAAAAAGTCTCGAGACTAAAGTGAAACTTAGTAATATAACCTTCTAATAACACTAGCAAAATGACCATGACAAGTGAATTGTTAACTTAAAATAAATCTATCTATACGCAAAGAGTTGTATTAGTCATATTAATTATGTTAATTTAATATGATGTTAAGAACAGGTTCAACAAGTCGATGAAAGTATTTTAACTGATATGAAATTTTAATATATAGATGTAATATGATAATTAATTTATATCACATGATATTATTGGAGGGAGGGACAAAAAGAAGTTGACATAGAAGTTGAATCCAACAAGAATTAGGAGAAACATTGAGATATATGACATTGCTTAACGTTAAAACGTTACTTGATCCACTAATTATGGTTCGCTTCAAAGAGAAGTACATGGTGTGCCATGATTTTGTACAGACCCATCATTTATGTCATTCTGAATAATTGAGTGTCATTATAACTTTTTATTTTCTATTTTTTTAATTAAATGATAATTATTTATTTTTTAGTGGATGCCATAAATAATATTTTTTTACCATATGGAATGATATTTTTGATTTCTTTTTCCATTCTTTTATTGTTTTATAATAGTAGTGGATGGAACTATATATCTATCAAATAATATCACTAATTATTATGTAACCCTATAACAGTTAAGTAACTTTTTTCTTTTTATAGGATTTGAGATTCGAATCTTAACATTAGAGGTTAATATGGCTACGTACTTTCATATTGTAGTTTGTAGCCACAAATCATGCGAGCGTAAAGTGTTAATAATGCAATTTGATTAGAAAAGATCACAATGATAAAGGGCCTAGGATTTGTTTCTTTTGTGTTCAAATGTAAGCCACTAAGGTAGGTCTTTTTTTAGGTTAACATATGCCTAAACCTAAGCTTCTTCAGTAGAGCCCACAAGCTTTGCCTTGTGCCATAAATTACCTTTCTTTCTAAGCATGAAAATGATGTAATCGCCCACTACTAATATTCCCTCAAAGATTGATGCCAGTTTTCTCAATTATTTAAAACAAAAGAAGCCCAAAATATATAATATATACATACATATATATAAGAGTTATGACTCACTGTCATTTTCTACTGCTTTTGCTTAATAAATATGGTTCAATCTTGCACATGAAGTATAATAAATATGGTTCAATCTTGCACATGAAGTACTACTTAATTGAGAGTTACAGACAAACTGTTATGGGTAATGCTTTGTGCTATTCCATGTGGAAGGAGCAATATTTGAAGCCCCTTGGTTTAGTACTGGTGAATGAACCTTTCAGGGTCAAACAAAATTCAGGAGTCAGATCCTCCTAGGCAGTATATTTCAATATGTTCTACAGTACAAGAATATTGTTACCACTTGCATTTTTATATATGTACATAATTCCATTTCAGTATATATGGGCCCGTTTAGTTTACTGATTCGAATTTTTAATTCGACTTGAGATGTGACTTTATGGGAGAGATTTTTACTGTAGCAAAAAAGTTAGATGTGACTGTTTCTAAGAGCTTTTTACTGTAGCAAAACTCGAACTGGTAAAATGAACGTGACCTATATACCAATGAGAATTCCTGTAATTCTTTTTCAATTTTAATTTACATAACATACCATTTATCATTCTTTTTATTGATAGGTAACACTTTTAAATATTAGAATTTTTTGTTTATTTTTAGAAATTCTCCAAACTCATTTTGTTCGAGCTTGAAACTGGAGCCTTCTGCCAAACGCTGCAATCGTTAAAAAGCAAGAAACTATGGACGCGTTTGAAACTCGTTTCAAAAGGATTTTATTTTTTGTATGAAAATGAAAATGAAAACGTTTTTAATCTCAGACATAAATCATTTTTAAAAATGCGTTAGGTAGTTTTATCAAGAAATTATTTTCAGTATAAAAAAACCATTAATCTCTCTCTCTCTCTCTCTGCTCGAGAGAGGAGAAAACGAAAAAAAAGATGAAAAACGACTAAAAGTCATTTTTCATTTCTCTTTTATTTTATACTAAACCAAAAAATCATTTTCATTTCCCTTTTTTTGTCTTTATTGCACCAAATGCCGTTTTAAAAATGTTTTTATTTTTTTCTCAAAAAACATAAAAAATAAAAACGGGATCAATTCCAAACACGGCCTTAATTCTCATCATATTTGTTCTCATAAAGTGGTTCAAACCCCAGATCTTGTGAGAGCAAATGAAAAATCTGATCATTCCAACAACTTTTAAGTATTAGTTGATGTTGGCAATTAGGTGTCGTGAGTTTAGTGTGAGTAGTTGAAGTGCAACTTGTGTGGTTGTTATTTTTCTTAGTTTGCATTAAAGAAGTGAAGAAATATAAGGCTAATAACCTTGAGTGGTTCGGTGAGTTGTAAGTGTGAGTGTAGTGTCTTGAGAGTTGTAATATTTGAGTGTGTAAATCTTCTCTTTGGGTGGTCTTAATAATAATAATAATAATAATAATAATAATAATAATAATAATATTTGTGTGGCTAATAGTGTTGTGTTCAACAAAGGCCTTTCGAATTTAATAACGTGTTTACTTTTAAAATTTTGATTGTCATAAATCACTTCGTCTTTACAACATGATCCTCTTGGTCATATGAATTTTGTTTCATCTGTTTGTATGAAATTGACGTTTCTTGCATTCAATTTTATCTGAATCTTCCCGGTTTTGTTGTTACCCTTATTTATGTTGCGGACAATATGTTTGGTGGTCCCATATAATTCATAGAGATATAATAGAAGAATGACAACGTCGTATTAGTTGAATTCAAAAGTTGGGATAAGATTAAAACCCCGACACATTATTCTTTTCCCTTTAGTTGGAAGTGAATTGTGTTCAATCTTTATTTACCAAGCCTTGTCAAACATGGTAAATAAACAAATAAGAAGATGCAATGAATGAATCCTTGTTGGATCATATTCCATGTTATGGATCGAACTCCAATTCCAATAAATCTCATCAACTTCCATGGGAGTTCTGTCGAACAACTGTTGCCTTCAAATTGAACAACAATGGATGACACTTTTACCAAGTCTTCCATGAGGAATACATTATGGTTCTGTTTTTCTTGCAACATTTTTATGGGAAATGACAAATACATATTTCCCCAAAAGATCTTTTTACACTAACAAAAGTAAATCAAATTAAGATGGGAGGGTATTTTTGATTAGCTAAGTTAAGCCCCAATCTGGAAATGGGCAAGTACACATCTCTATAAGGGATCTAATGAAGAAAAAGTTATATAAAGAAAGAAACTCCTCAGAAAAAGAAAAGGGAAAAAACCAAAAATACCACTCAAAGTGATAAAAAAATATTATTTATGTTGCTCTACTAAAAAATAAATAATTATCATTAATAAAGAAAAATAAAAAGATATAATGTCGCTCAATTATTTAAAATGACATAACACAACCACAACAAACCATTTGCTTTTCTCGGAAAAAAAAAGTATTTTTAGCAGAGTGTAGCCCAATCTGGATATGGGCATTCATAAGCCCATCCTGGCCCAGAGTATCTGACACAATGTAGCCACAGACCCTCTTCATCACCATCATATCTGCAATCATGATAAGATTAAAAATGTTAAAGTTGATTTCTCTTTATTCTGATTGGTAAATAAAGTGACTTAAATATATGCATTGATGATTAATTAATAGAAAAAAATATCATTTGGCATCAAAGACAATGGCGCATTTGGTGTATGGAATCCTCGTGTTCACCATGCAGATAATCAATATTAACCATAATGGATCAAGTCAATGACACAAGTCTCTCACATTTACATGCACTTGGAGAAGGAAAACTCTGTTTGTCCCGATGAAAATTTATCCCCAATGACACAAATAGGTAGATCCTATAAATGGGCTCCACTTTTGTGTCTGATATGGATAAATACCCATCGAAACAAATAGGGCTGCTCCTTAGTAACGAAGCTCATCATTTTGATAAATGACAAAATTGGAACAGAGATCACAAGACAAAATGTTTACTCTACTTCGTGTGACAACCTAACATTCTATACACAACTGCAGACCACAACGGTAAACTAATGAACGAAAGAAAAAAGATCCTAATACTAGTAACAAAGAATCCAACTCCATACATTCCCCATTAAATATGTCGCAAATTAACTCACAAAGTTGGGATCAAATTTTGTACTTTGTGTTTCAACATATATCTTACCCTTTGGGACCCAAATTCGGACAGTTTGTACACATGGGGTCAATGCAGAAATCTTCAGTGGAAGACTCCTCATTTTGACGAAGAAAATCTTGTCCAGAACTGGGTGACAAAGAACGATCTAAACCGGCAGCAGCCCTATCAGCAGTTGTTCCTTCAGTGGAACGATCAACGAATTCTTTGGACAGGTAAAGCGTGTCATTGGCTATGGGATGTCCCGCATATTGCAAATGTACACGTATCTGCATAAAAAAAAAAAAAAAATGATTTTTTTTTGTAACTTAACGTTTTCTGTCAGAACAAAGAAAACACGCAAAGCACGGTCATAAGTTCATGACATTGGATCCATAAAAGGGAAACTACCACAGTAATGCAATTGAAATTAGACTACTAGGTGTGGAATCTCAAGAAAACTAAATGAAAGAATATTGCAGAATGGAAAGGAATATTATCAAATTTGTAAGGTATCAGAGGGAACCGAAAATCAACGTGTATGTTACGTGCATAGAAGCAATAAAGAGAACATGTTTCTATCATCTCCTTAAACTGTGAAATTACTTACTTGATGAGTTCTGCCAGTGACTGGTTCACACAAGACAATGCTTTGAATCCCGTTGGTAGCAATTCTAGTGAATTTGGTAGAAGCAGCCTTCCCCTTTACGGGCGTATCACAACAAGAGTCACCCACCTGCATAACCAAGAGTTCGGATTTATAAAGCACATCATCTTACTTTTCATATGCATAAGCCTAAGGAAAACGTAGGAGGAAAGTAATAAAAGGACTTCTTGGACAACTAAGAAGCAAGTAGTAACCTACATTTGAACCTCAACTTTTAAATGAAAAATTGTACGAGCAAAGAGCTCCACATATTACTGAAAAGCCAGCATCAACTATCCGTACAGTTAGGCTTTGAAATGAAAGATATACCTCTGCCGTGCTCCTTCCTTCCCGAGCATTATAATTTATGTTAACATCCACGACTTTCTGGAGAAGTAAAAGAATCATCAATATTTAGAGTGAGAAAAGCACTTATATAATTCAGCACATAAAATTTCTCTGCCTAGTGAATTATGGGTATAAATATCAATGCACGTATTATACTTATTAAAAGAGACGACCTGTAAATGCGTAGCTTAGATTGTTGGGGGAAATGCAAAAAATAACTGGTGGGTTTTCGGCTTGAATTTCCAGAAACTAGTTCTTATTGATAACAACAAATTGACAAGACAAAAGAAGTTCGGAATTTGTATCACACGTTCATGAATAAATTACACATCTTTGACAAGAGTATACCTCATGCTCAGGAAATACCCCAATGACTCTAGCAACATATTGTTTCTGCACTTTGCCTGCCTCAATCTGCCACAAGTGCACCCTACTTAAGGATGGTAAAAACTAAAGAAGTATTTTATGATCTATGAAAGATAAAGTTCATACCAAATGCCAAAAGAAAGCGAAACAACTCCTGTGCTTAATGAATTATAGGTCCAATTTCAAACAAATTGAAAAGAATTGACTCAGAAAAGGGTGTTTCAGGACGACTTCGTAATGCAATTAGAAATTGTGCCAAAATCATTTAACAGAAAAAAGATATATATTGTATTGCAGGGCCCAGCTTATTTCTTTTAACTTTGTCCCTTCAAGAGTAACGATATTTGTAGTTATAACACTAGTTGTAACTTTTTGCTCTGCAAGTGGGCATAAATTATCAGGCAACTGATTTGGCGAAAAGTCGTGTAGGTAATATAAGCTCGGCTAATAGTTAAATAATGATTGAAATCTTTGCATTTATACTAGTGGGCATATTATAATTCGGCAAATAATTTGGCGAAAGGACATGCAGATAGCATAAACCCAAGTAAGCGAAAAAGAAAAGAAAAAGGAAAAGGGGGAAAAAAAGTCAACAACAACAACAAAAATCAACAGCTATTTACAAAGGCGCATCATGCTAAGATAAGGATTTTGGGGGAAAGGAACTAGAAGATTGTTCCTTCTAAGTTTCATATAATAAACATCTCAGTCCAAGGCTCACTTGTTGCCTAAAACTGTCAGCCTTCGAAGCATTTCTTGCCAAGATAAGAAGTCCAGAAACTAAACGATCTAGACGATGTACAGCTGACATGATCATGGTCAAGGAAAGGACAAGAAGTAAAAGATTGCAAACAGATTAAATGACACTGTCAAATCACATAATATTCAAACCACACATGAGAAAAACGCAGTTTGGATACGAAATACAGGTGCCAAGTCATGCTCTGCTTGAAGAATGCCTACAACAGTGTTCTTACGATATTGACCACATGGATGCACCTGAATAGCAGTGAAAAGTCAAAAAATGCAAATCAAAATAAAGAGAGAATATAAGGCACAAAAAAGGGTGTCATGAATTTCCTGCATAGAATCATGATGTTCATTTCCAAAACAATTAAGAAATATCAGAAACTTATGTAAATATGTGATAGAAACACAACTGCTAAAGAGAAACACGTGTATAGCTAATTAATTTACCGACTAACCGGAGCAGATGCAGGTTTCCAAACAGTGACAACATCCGGTTCTTTGTGAAGAACTTTAACATCCAAAGCCAAAACAGGAGGTTCGTGCCTACAACCTTTGTGACATCAATTTCCCAACTTGATAACTTTCAAAATACAGTTTCTAAATCACGCAGACAAATAAACCCTCGAGACCAACAGGTCCAACAACAAAACATGAAAGAAACAAACAATGTCAGAAAACCATATGTTCCCTCTTGCAAAAAAAAAAAAAAACCAAGACAGAATCAATCACCAGACACCTGTGTAAGAAGTGGCTAATCTTTTGCGACGATTTTACGATATAGGAAACCGGGACCATCTCTCCATCAACTTGTATTCTCCCACATTTGACTGCACTAACCTACATTCATTCATTCATTCAAATCTTAACCTTTGATCGCTAAACTCATTGACTCACCCAAAACATGTACTAACAATAACCATAATAACCGCACTCAAATTGCAATGCACAAAACAAAGCACAACCATTAAGAATTTTCACATTTAGTAACCAGAACAATTTCTTTTTTTTTTTTTTTTTTTTACAGACAACAATAGTTGAGAAAGTTTACAAGAACACGAAATAGCTTCATACATAGTACTCATATGGCCTGCCTTTAAACTCTTCGGCGAACAAATCCACAATGGTCTTCCCTGCCCACCGAATCTTGACCTAACAAAACCAACCCAAGCAAAAAAAAAAAACAAATCTTGAGCTAATAAATTACAAATTAATAACAAAACTTCAGGGTTTAATCAGGGTTTTACCGGATTAATGCTTTTCATAAAAATGATTACCAAAATTGACATTCGGAATCTGAAAACTACATACATGAGCGATGAACTCGAAGTAGTACGGCCTGACGTGTCGCCTCCCTGCACAATCCCGCCAAAATTTCTGTCTTTATTTCTTTTTCATTCAAAAAAAAAGATCAAATTTTTTTTTTTGGTTTTTCTTGTTCTTGAACTTACCGTTGCGAAAAATGTAATCGTGCTTTTCAGGAGGATTCGCAGGAGTTTGCCAAACAATTTCCATTTTCTTCTTTTTCTCTTCTTCTTCTTCTTCTTCTTCTTCTTCTTCTTCTTCTTCTCTCTTTTTCCTCTTCATTTTCTCTCTCTTTCCAAAAGTTTCGGAATTTTCTGAGCCCCAAATTTTTGGAAGAACCCTAACACCAAAACGACGCCGTTTTCGTTGGACAACAGATTTTCAACACCAAAACGTCACCGTGGCGTGACCCACGCGCAGCATTGTAAACGACGTCGTTTGAAAGCGGTTGGTATTTGGCGAGGCGACACTTTCTTCTTTCCTCATTCGGTTCACCAACAAAACGCACCGACCTTTGGGAAACCCCGGTGGAAGGCAAAAGCTGAAGAGAGAGAAAGTTGTAGAGAGAGAAAGAGAGCGAATCGCTTAGCTTGATCGCCAATTACACCAAGAACAAGGTCCGATTCAATTTCTCCAACTTCAATTTTTGAAATTTTCGGAAAAAATTTGTGTTTTTTTTTTTTTTTTTTTGGATTTTTGAATAGCTTGAATTTGGATTATGGAAAGTTCAGAGCTTTTGATCTGTGTGTGAACTCGTCTTTGAGTCGGAGTAGTCCCTGAGAGGAAGGGTTTGTGGAATTCGCTCAATCGGGAGTGATCGGCCGGTGAATTTTGTTGATTGAAAGTCAACGATTTTCCGATGCCAGAGGAGGATTTGGTGGACATAAAATTCCGGCTGTACGATGGGTCCGACATCGGACCGTTCCGATACTCGTCGGCTTCCACCGTCGACATGCTTAAGCAGAGGATAGTCGCCGATTGGCCTAAAGGTATGTTCAGCTCATTTCTCTTCGGTTGTTTGGTGATAATTTTTAGTGTAAATTGGCTAAGGAAATTTTATCAATTTGCTTTAATTGTTGATCTGCTTGGAATTGGGATTGCGAGTGGTACTTTGGTCTCGATTTCTCTCGATGCATTCAAATTTTGGTGAAAATATTCTTGGTGACTTCTTGTAACAATTTGTTAGTATTTTGTTCATGTTCTGACTAACAAGTTCATGGAAATCCTTCAACTAAATCCTAAGATTCTCATGGTTAGTTGTTTATGGCAAATATCTTGGTGTTATCAGGTGGATTTTTCTATTTCTAGAAGTTTATTATGGTCAAAATTTTGAAACTTCATGTGAAAATGTGTTGCTTGACCAGAACGTGACATTGTCTTGCTATTTTTGTTTAGTTTGCATCTTTTATTATTCTATGTTTTTTGTGTGACTTGGTTTGAGTTTTCTTGTGGGCTTTTCGAATTCTTTTCATAGGCAAAACAATCATACCGAAAGGTGCAAATGAAGTGAAACTGATTAGTTCTGGTAAAATTTTGGAAAACAACAAGACTGTTGGTCAGTGTAAATTGCCCTTTGGTGATACTGCTGGGGGAGGAGTTATCATAATGCATGTTGTTGTACAGCCGTCTCCGGCAAAAACTAAACCGGGTAAGAAGATTAACATGGAATGTGGATTTGCTTATGTTAGGTGCAATAACTAGTCCGAAAGTGATAACAGTTTGGTTTTTCTTGAACAGAAAAGAAGATCGACGATACGCCGAGGAAAGTTGTTTGTTCGTGTTCCATATTGTGAAAGAAAAATGTTGTAGGCTCAGAGTCTCCGTGTCAAGCTTTGGCGATGGAAATGGAATAAGTTTGTGCGGCATCCATGTGTACAAGTGCAAGCTGGTGATGATACGTCTATGGAAAGTCACTTGTTCTTAATGACTCTTACAGATTATTTTGTCTACCGGTGCTATATTAATTTTCACCATATTTGTTTGCTTTCTCTCCTTTCCTCTTGTTTCTTTCTTGGCGTTTGGTCTTTTTTCTGTTCCTATAGATGTCACATGAATGTTCTGTCAAGCAAGCTGTATAGAGCTCTTTATTGTAAAGATCCACATTCAAAATCAAGGAGAAATGATGGATTCAATTTGGTTTGTTGTATTATATATGTACTAGTGCGAAATAAATTCAATAGTATGGCACTGAAGGATTAAATTTTTCTTAACTTGTAAGTAAGCTAGGGCATATGTCGTATTTTTCTTTGCTCAACTATGAAGTTATTGATAAAAATTTTACAATACTATGTTAGGGTGGGGTGGGACCCTTCTGCAAGCTACCGATAGTCACTCACAAGCTTGTTTTCTTGGTGACCTTGCAATGTCAAATCCAGTGAGTTATAAGGAGCAGATTTTCTGTTGACACACAAGACAAACAATTTTTACGAGGAGATACATAAAACTATAAAGATATGCTTTGCTACCAAGATAAATACACGCTTAAAGTCAAAACTTCTTCCCGATAAAATGTTTAAATAGAATATTGATGCTACAAAACAAACTCTTCCAACACATCTACAGAAGAAGCAATTATGCAACAGGGAGAGAGAAGAAAAAAGAAAACGATGAAAAGGGTACAAGATTCAATGTTCTAAATCCGCCTGAAAACTTTTTCTACTGCAGCTATTGTCTGTTGAATGTCTTCAGCAGTGTGAGCCAAGCTTGTGAACCCAGCCTCAAACTGTGAAGGTGCAAAATATACACCTTCTTCCAGCATTCCTCTATAAAACCTCGCAAACTTTTCGGTGTCACTCTTTTTTGCATCCGCAAAGTTGTGCACAGGCCCGTCTGTGAAGAAAAACCCAAACATCCCACTTATGGAGCCACCACACATTGCATGGCCAGCCTTTTGCCCAGCATCCAAAATACCTTGAGTAAGTTCGCTGGTGATCTTGTCCAAGTATTCGTAGCTTCCCGGCTGCTTCAAACGCTTAAGGGTGTGTATCCCTGCCGTCATTGCCAATGGGTTTCCACTCAGGGTCCCGGCTTGGTACATAGGCCCTGCTGGTGCCACCATTTCCATGATTTCCCTCCTTCCACCATATGCACCCACTGGCAGACCTCCACCAATGATCTTCCCCAGTGTCGTCAAGTCGGGAGTCATGCCAAAGTACTCCTGCGCTCCTCCGTAAGCCAAACGGAATCCAGTCATGACCTCATCAAAGATGAGGAGAGCGGCATTGTCTTTGGTGAGGTTGCGTATGCCAGTAAGAAATTCTGGCTTAGGAGGAATGAAGCCAGAGTTTCCAACGACAGGTTCAAGGATAATCGCAGCTATCTCTCCTTTGTTGGCCTCAAAGAGTTTTTCCACGGCTTCAAGGTCATTATAGGGGGCTGTTAGAGTGTCAGAAGTGGCAGCTTTGGGAACACCAGGAGAGTCAGGTAGTCCTAAGGTGGCAACACCACTACCAGCCTTGACAAGGAATGGATCAGCATGACCATGGTAACAGCCCTCAAACTTGATGATTTTTGACTTGCCAGTGTAAGCACGGGCCAGCCTGAGCACACCCATGCATGCTTCCGTACCCGAATTCACAAATCGAATCATTTCAATGCTTGGAACAGCTGCGATCACCATTTCTGCTAGTATGTTTTCTAGAAGGCAAGGCGCACCAAAGCTCGTTCCTTTCTTCATCGTTTCTGCAAGGGCTGCAAGTACCTGCAGGCACGTGCCAGATCAGGATGATGGAGTATAATAGCAAGAACAAAAATTCTCTGGCACTATCAAAGAAAGTTCAAAGACATATTGCAGAGAAAAGAAGGGATCAATATCATCTTGCCAAGCAGAATCCTCTTCAATACGTTGCTATATCCATTTAAAAGTTCTTATAATGATAATGAGTACACATTTTGAAGGGTAATATAAAATATAACCCTGAACAGAGATCTGTGCCACGGAAACAAGATCTCCTCTAACGACCATATTCTGAAGTTCTCGTACAATCAACACTGGAAACAAAATAACTGTAATGTACTATAAAATATTCAAATGCATGTTATATTTCAAAGAGAATAGAACCTCATCATCTGCGTGGCCAATGATTGCAGGTCCCCATGAACCCACATAATCAATGTACTCATTGCCGTCGATGTCCCACATGCGAGAGCCCTTGACAGAGTCAATGACAATAGGTTGTCCTCCGACAGATTTAAAAGCACGGACAGGCGAATTTACACCTCCAGGCATCAACTCCTGAAGAAGGTTTTCATGGGAAACTAGTCAGAGAGTTTGAAACATAGTTTTTTTCCTAATAAAGAACTGCCACTGTTAAGATCTCCGTATGAAAAAAGAGGTTATAATCATTCACTTCAAATGTTCTCATTTCAAAAGTTATATTAAGAAAACATAGAAATTCAACAAGATTATTCATTTCAATTGGCACAACTTAGGAAAACACAAATCATATGTGTAACAAATTGCACTTAGAATATCCAATTACCAATAACAACCATATAATTATCACTTAGCAATTAGTTCCCAGTTCAACACAATTCACCAGTTTTAAACTCACAGAGACTAATGTAGAGAAACAAAACTCAAATCAGAAAGTATGGCACAAATTTAAACCAGAACAAAGATTCAAACTTTAGAACCCCAACCAAGCTAAAATTCAGCCATTAACAAGAACATATCCCACATTGTCTTTTTCAGTACACTAGAAGCTTCATAAAACACCTTTATTCTGTACCAAGTTCTCTCAAGTAAACATGAATCTATTCAGCAAAGACAATGGAAATCAGATTCATTGCAAAGGAATGAATTTTTGAATTGAAACTCCAAAATGAGACCCCCAAAACTTCAAATTAATCTCTTGGTTGCTTACGTACAAGCAAAATCCCAATTAAAGCTCAATTAACAACAAATCCAATAAAAAAAAAGATATTCTTACAAAACCCAGAAACATTTTTGCATCTAAATTGAAAACTTCACCAATACGAACCAATCCCAGTTATCCTCACACTTATAAACAGTCAGAACTACAACGATTTTCTCAAAAAAAAAATTAATAATAATAAAAATAAAAAATAAAAGACAAAAAAATAAAAGATAAAGATAAAGGGAAAGATAAAGTGTACTTTGGCCGCATTGAAAGCCTCTTCAGATTTTTGTAGAGTGTAATTCTTCTTCTCGTCGAGGGAGACGGCCATTTTGACACAGCAAAAACGGCGAGAGGATTGCGAAAATTGCGAAGTGCGTCTCTGAGAAAGCTTCACGCTCGACCATGACGGACCAATTCCGACCACCGCAGCACTAGAGCTCGCCATTTCTCTCTCAACTCTCTCTCTCTCTCTCTCTCTCTGATCTCTGTGTCTTATTGGAGTCGAAGAAGATAAAGTTGGCTCTGTAGATACAACCTTTGATTGGCGTTTCTGACTTTTTGAGTTTTTGTAGCTTTACTTGTGAACTTGGAGATTTTATACGGGTCGGGTCCAAATATATTTGGGTCAAATTTCTAATAATAAGAAAAAGAGAGAAAGAGGAAAATAGGAAAATAGGTCAAGACTTGAGATGAATTAAAATTAATAGGTCAATAGTTTACATAAGTTAATAAATAGGCTAAATTACTGTTTTCGTCCATAATTTGTCTGGTTATGAACCATAACTTGACAAGTTATTATCCATAATTGTCCATAACTTGTCTGGCTATGAACCATAACTTGAGAAATTTGTCCATAACTTATCTGGTTATGAACCATAACTTGACAAGTTATGGCCTATTAATTTCTATAACTAAAAATTGGCCTATATACTTTCTTAAGTTTTTCATATTGGCTTATTTTTTACTATTTCCCTAAGAAAAAAAACAAAAGACAAATACTTCTTAAAAACACATCTTTAATTTTATTAACTATATTAGTCAAATAGATATTAAATAAAAATAGAGGGTAAAAATTAAATGTAAACGGAGAAATGAGATAAATATCTCTTAAAAATACATAAATTAAGATTTTTATTTTTTATTTTTAATTAATAATTTTTTAGTCAAATAATTATATTAGTAAAAGATATTAATTAAGAATTAGAGATAAAAATCTAAAGTCATGCACTCTTAAAAATAATTTTTTTAATTTTTTAATATGAATTCACCAATTTTTCCTAAAAAATACATAATTTATCTTGGTTTTATAAAAATTTATCATGAGTGTCATTCTTGTTTTTTACTTTCTTCTTCTTATTAATTGAGTTGTAACTGTTTATTTTTTAGTGGGGTAGTATAAATAAATTTTTTTTAGCCTATTGAGTGTTATTTTTGGTTTTTTCCCTTTTCTCTTCTACAATAATGACCACCACACAAGTGGGCCGGGACCAGCCCAACTGGTACTAGTCCAATTTGCACTTTTTTTGTTTTTTTTGTTTTTTTTTTTTTAAGAAAATGAAATCAGATTGCATTGGCATGCATGTTCAGAAGAGTGGAATTAAAATTGAAATTTACTGGTTTTTAAAATACTTTAGAAATAGTACGTAATTACTAGAACGATTTTCACTTTTTATATTATAATTTAATTTGCAATTACGACAATAATATTTTTTTCTTATTTCTAAAATATTTTAGTCATTAGATTACGCTATATGTCGAAATTTTAGAGGTGAATATAAATGAACGCTTTCAAATTAAGATACCGCTGCAACGTTGTTCACTATAGCAAGGAGTTTGGTGTTGGCAGAGGGGTTAGAGGATTTTCAATTAAGAATAAACAATCAAATAAACTATTACTTACTAAGGCCTCATTCATTTCACTAATTCGAGTTTTCAATTCTAATTTTGTTACAGTTAAAAACTCACAAAAAGTCACATTCAACTTTTTTGTTACAATGAAAAGCTCTTACATAAAATCACATCTCAACTCGAATCCTCAAACTAAACAAGACATAAAACATTTTTGTTTACGGGTTTGGTGGAGAATTTTGCGAGTGATAGCGTGTTAAGTCCAAAAGAATTAACAAGTAAATATTTAATTTATTAGTCAAGAAAGAAACCACGTCAAATTTGGTTGGTTTGTTAGGAGTACGAACATGTTTGAGACATGGTTCAAAAGAACTGCGTCAAAATTTTGAATTTATGTTCAAATCTATATGAACCAAACGGGTAAAATATTTTAAATCTGCATTAAAACTTTTTCTGCTACGCTGATTATCTGTTGGATGTCTTCAAAAGTGTGAGCCAAACTTGTAAGCCCAGCCTCAAATTGTGAAGGTGCAAGATATACACCTTCCAGCATTCCCCTATGAAACCTTGCAAACTTTTCTGTGTCACTCTTTTTTGCATCTGCAAAGTTGTGCACAGGCCCTTCTGTGAAGAAAAACCCAAACATCCCACTTACGTACCCGCCACACATTGCATGGCCAGTCTTTTCGCCCGGCATCCAAAATCCCTCGAATAAGTTCGCCGGTGATCTTGTCCAAGTACTCGTAGCTTCCCGGCTGCTTCAAACGCTTTAGGGGTGTGTATCCCTGCAGTCATTGCCAATGGGCTTCCACTAAAGGTCCCGGCTTGGTACATAGGACCTGCTGGCGCCACCATTTCCATGATTTCCCTCTTCCCTCCATATGCACCAACTGGAAGACCTCCACCAATGATCTTCCCCAATGTCGTCAAGTCCGGAGTCACGCCAAAGTATGCCTGAGCTCCGCCAGAAGCCAAACTGGAATCCAGTCAAGACTTCGCCAAATATGAGGAGAGCGCCATTGTCTTTGGTGAGTTTGCAGATGCCAGTAAGAAAGTCTGGCTTAGGAGGAATGAAGCCAGAGTTGCCAACAACAGGTTCAAGGATAATCGCTGCAATCTCTCCTTTGTGGTCCTCGAAGAGATTTTCCGCAGCTTTGAGGTCGTTATAGGGGGCAGTTAGAGTGTTGATATTGGCAGCTTTGGGAACACCAGGCGACTTGGATAGTCCTAAGGTGGCAACACCGCTACCAGCCTTGACAAGGAATGGATTGGCATGACCATGGTAACAGCCCTCAAACTTGATGACTTTCAGCTTGCCAGTGTAAGCACGGGCCAGCCTGAGCACACCCATACATGCTTCTGTACCCGAGTTCACAAATCGAACCATTTCAATGCTTGGAACAGCTGCAATCGCCATCTCTGCTAGTGTGTTTTATAGAAGGCAAGGGGCACCAAAGCTTGTTCCTTTCTTCATCGTTTCTGCAAGGGCTTCGAGAACCTGCAGGCAAGCGCCAGATCAAAATGATTCGAGTACAATAGCAAAAATAGAAGTTCTAAGGCACTATCAAAGAAAGGGCAAAGACATAATAGCAAAGAAATCAAGGGTCCACCAAAAATATTGTGTTACCAATTTACCAATTTTGAAGGGGTAAAATAAAATAGAACCCTGAACAAAGATCTGTGCCACAGATACAGGATCTTCTCTTTGGAAAATAAAAATTAAGGAAGAAATTCTAACATGTTCTTACAACACACACTTGAAAAAAAAAATGCAACGATCTATAAAATAATTGAAAGCACATTAGATTCCAAAGAGAATAGAACCTCAACATCTGCATGTCCAATGATTCCAGGACCCCAGGAACGCACATAGTCAATGTACTCATTGCCGTCGATATCCCACATGCGAGAACCGTTGACGGAATCAAAGACAACAGGTTGCCTCCAACAGATTTGAAAGCACGGACAGGCGAATTTACACCTCCAGGCATCAACTCCCGAAGAAAGTTTTCATGGGAAACTAATTAGAGAGTTTAAAACATAATTTGCTCTCAGTTAAAATAACTACCATATATAAGATGTCCATATGAAAACAGAGGTTAACATCATTTACTTCAAATGTTCAACTCACATTTCAGAAGTTCTGTTAAGAAATTTCTTACAAATGTGGCACAACTTAGGAAAACATAAATACTATGCACAATAAATTGCATTTAGAATATCCAATTACTAATAAAAACACCCTAAATTATCACTCAGCAATTAGTATCTAGTCCAACAATTCACCAATTGTAGTTAACTCACAGAGACTAAGTTCAAACTTTAGAACCGCAACCAAGCTAAAATTCAGCCATCAACAAGAACGAATACTACATTGTCTTTTTCACCTCAGAAGAAACTTCATAAAACACCTTTATTCTGTACCAAGTTTTCTCAAGTAAACATGAAACTATTCAGCAAAGACAATGGAAATGAGAACCATTGCAAAGGAATGAACTTTTGAATTGAAACTCCAAAATGAGACCACCCCAAAACTCCAATTTGATCTCTTGTTTGCTTACATACAAGCAAAATCCCAATTAAAGCTAAATTAGCAACATCAAATCAAATCCCAATCAGCCTTATAAAATCCAGAAACGTTTTGCGCATCTAATATGAGAACTCAACAATACCATCCAATCCCAGTTATTCTCACGCTTATAAAAGGTCAAAAGCATCAACTACGACAACATTCTATATATACATATATATATATAGAGAGAGAGAGAGAGAGAGAGAAAGAGCTACATATATATAGAGAGAGATACACACACACACATATATATATATATATATCAAGATAAAGGGAAAGGGAAAGTGTACCTTGGCGGCATTGAAAGCCCGTTCAGATTTGTGCAGAGTGTAGTTCTTCTTGTCGTTGAGGGAGACGGCCATATTGACACAGCAAAAACGGCGAGACATTGCGAAAGTTGCGAAGTGGGTCTAAAGCTTCGCAACAAGTTAACAGTGGTTATATGTAAATGCAAACTTTTTCATAAATAAATAAAAAATGCAAACTTTGATTTTTTTTTTTTTTTTGGGTTATTTTTTGTCCTTCTATTTTACATTTATTTAGCAAACATATACCCTTAATTTTAAAGTGTTACAAATGTATGCTTTAAAATTACATTTAAAAGTAAATATGTACTTTTTTTAACAATCAACACTTGATTTTAACCCGTCAAATCATCAGATTAACCTTAGTAGAATCATCTAATAGTATACGTATGTGAAAAATCGAAAATCAAAGTCACTACCATTAAGGTTCACATTAGGATTATCCTAATTCCACTTTTACATGAGCCCCTTAAATTAGCGTACGTTCATGGCCTACTAAATTAGCATTCTAAATTTTGTAATAAAACACACAAATAAATGAAAACAATTATTGGTAATCCCATACTCTTCATTCAGTTTATTCGATTTGGATGTGCATTTGGTGGCCATGATGCTCATTGCATTTCACCAAACAATTACAACTCTTTGCAGTGCCTATGCTGGACCTCAGCTAGGCTGTCAAACAATAATAAAAGAGAGCTAATAGTTTCCTTTTCTCTTTTTTTTTTTTCCCTGACAAGGCTTGTACTTAATGGATTTCAATTTTAACTGGGAATTATAGTCACTGATTACCCCTATTCATCCCCATAAAAACGTAAAATAGTAGAAAATATGTAAATATGAAAAATTTAAGAAAATATATAGGCTAATTTTTAGTTATAGAAATTAATAGGTCATAACTTATCAAGTTATGATTCATAACCAGACAAGTTATTGATAAACTTATCAAGTTATGGTTCATAGTCAGACTAGTTATGGACAATTATGGACAATAACTTGTCTGGTTATGAATCATAACTTGACAAATTATGGACAAAAATAGTAATTTGGCATATTTATTAACTTATGTAAACTATTGACCTATTAATTTTAATTTATCTCAAGTCTTGACATATTTCTCTCTTTCTCCCTATAAAAACACAGGGTGGGCTTCCTTTTTTTTTTTTTTTACTAACTCGTGACCCATCATTCTGTAAATGCAACTCGACGAATAACAATTTTCTAGTGTTATATATGCTTTTTCTGTTTGATCATTTTTTCATTTTTAGGTTTAAGTTAATAAATCATTTATAAGATAAGCTACCTTGACCATAAATGAATAAAGGAAAAACGTACTGCTAATTTCAGATAGTCGAAACGCCTACGAGTGTAGCTTTCACAAGATTTCTAACTGGCTCAAACGCTCGACATGAAATATAATGGTAATCACAAATTGCTCATCTATTTTAAGCTTTCATGCATGCAAAACAAATTGAGCACTTGCATAGTTACATGCAAGATGAAAATCTCAGGAGAGAAATATTGATTGTTCAATTGGGCATTGTAATTGTAAACCATGGGCAATTATTAAAATATATATATGTAAACCATGGGCTCGTGCATGTTGACCATAACTTCCTCTAATAAGTCAACTTTTTTTTTTCCTTCTTTTGCTAGTAAGGCCGCTGTAAATTGAATACGATCATTGTGAGCTTCGCGAGAAAAAGCTAGCTAACAATTTAAGACAATGGAGACAAATTCTCATTAAGACCTATATATGTTATATCGTGTCCAAAACAATATAGAGCATATATCACTGTCAGGAGCAAATTCATTCTCTTTACCACGTTTTCCTGAGAAACAAACAAAAACGAATATTCCTCTAATCACAACTTTAAACTCTTGTCCCCCATATATGTAAACCACCATATAGTATATTAACCTTTCAGCAAAATATATATATATATATAGTATAAAAATCTCGTACAAAAACCAAACAAATTAGTTCCAACAAATCCTACGAAGATCATAAGCAAAACCGCAACTTTTCTGGACAAAATATACCTAAACCAACGACCCAAAAGACCTCTTTACAGTATAAAAATCTCGTGATCAATAGAAAACCGAAAAAACCGCTCAAAACCATCAAAGATATAAAGCAAAAGCAGAACCACAAGAAAAGGCAAAATGGGCATCAAGTATATCAACAATTGACCATACCCCAAATCCTGCTTTGGGTGCTTTATATGATTGACGTAGTACGTACTACTGTTTTTTTTTTTTTTTTTTTTTTACGTGTTGAAAGCCAGCCGAAACTGTGACTAACTGCAGGAAACCGAGGAAACTGATAGTGGGTAGGGATAAGTATTGGCATACTGAAAGAAGATAGTACGACCGTTGATCAAGGGATTGCCGTCGTTAACAAGACAGTCACCATACTTGAGGCGTTTGAAGACTTTTGGGTTGATGAGATTGGCCGAGCTGAACCAGCCACAGTTGAGGTGAATCCTAGACATGTTGCAGCCCGTGACGCACACGTTCATGATTTCAACTGTGTAGGTGGGTATGCCACTTGGGAGTGGGGCTGTGGGGCCTTGGTTTATCAATATATCCGACTTCGTACAGTAGTTATCTCCCCTAATTCGGTTTGGTTCCTCCACTTGATCTTTGGCTGTGAGGAAAAAAAAAAAGGCAATATAAATCAAAACCATCGCCATAAATTCTCAACAGTGAAAGGCTATATATGCATTCATGATTTTAAACTTTGGAGACAATTAAGACAACATATATAGTGTATCTGTGTATGTGATATGATGGACCATACACCCACCAATAGGGTGAGGCGGCCATAGACAAAAGACGCTTTTTAGGACGTGATTTACCAGATCCATACGACAAAAAAGACAAACCAATCCAAAAGGCTAGACAATTGAGTTACCACGCTTTTGCTTTACTTTCCCTGTAGCTCATTCTTTTCATTTATCTCAAAGTTTGTATTTGGAAAAAAAAAATTAAAGAATTCAATCAATGCATTAGTTTACTATTTATCTTATTTTGTCACTTTCCATTCTCTTCTTTTCAAAGGGCGCTGAATTTACCTAAACAATCATTTAGTTAACACATCTTGACATCCCAAAACAATACTAAATTAAGCTAATGGATATTAGGTGTGCTAAATCGCCCACAATAGTGAATGCAGACCGACCTAAATGCCAATACTTTTTCAGACCATACCCCAACAACAATAAACAAAAAGAAAAGACCAAACCAAATTTTTATTTTAAAAAAACAAAGAGAGAGGATGTAAAGGATAGGGTCCACATAGCTACCAGCGCACGTTAGCACCACCGTAACGAGAAATGGGCGTGAACTTCTGACAAATTGAACGTACACATATGCTGTGACGTTCATGGAAACCAAATGGTGAAACCAAAAATTGGTCATCTAAGAATTTTCTTCAGAAATTTTCTAAGAACAAATTCAATTATCTCAATTGAAGATATCCATATGAAGCTTTGCTAAGACAGTGCCAAAACTATGAAAAAAGAAAAGAGTAAATGAATAAGTTTCTCTTAATTACCACCAAGAAGCTTGCGGTGAGTTACAGTGAGAGTGTTGTTAAGCCCTATTTCAGAGCTCCGCGAGCTTAGTCCCATGGCGAAACGGTCGTTAGTGAAACCTGAAATTACAAATTATGAGAAAGAAGAGAATCAATTTTATTTTCTTTTTATAATTATAATGATCAACAGTAAAGAGAGACAAGAACAAGGAATTAGAAGAGACCCCATCGTTGTCGCTGAAAGAATAGCAAATAACAGACAAATTTTTTTTTTATTTTTTATTTTTCAAAAAAAAAAAAGCAAAACGAAGCAAGAGAATAAAATATCGTAATTAAAAACCATTATTAATAATAATAAATTATAAAAGAAAAAAAAAACAACGTAAAGATTATCTGGTGTTTTCGGAGAGTCTTGGTCCGTACAATTACCTGAGAGAAACCAAAGAAGCAATACCAGTGCTGCTCCGACGAAGATCGCCGCAGTGACTCGGTAAGCCGCCATCGCTTTGTGAAAGCCAAAAAGCCGGAAAGAGTTGAAGGAATCGACCACGACTCGGTCTGAAAACTCGTTTTAAATCGTCACGGCAGATTAGAAGCCTGGAGAAGAGCCTGAAGTACTCTTCAGAACCTGCTTTAGAGAGAGAAAGAAGAGAGAGGAGACATAGATAAAGTGAATTTGAATCACATCAAATCAATCAGAAAGTAACAATAGCCGTCGATATGAAGGAGGTGAGCAAAAAGCGGTGTGAATTTGACTTCCCCGGTATAGAGAGAGAGAGAGAGAGAGAGGAGAGAGAAAGGGAGATATTAAAGGCTCACGGGAACTAGGTTTATAGGCTTTTCTTTTCCACTGTAGAATAGGCAAACGACGGCCATTAGAGACCAGATTGTCAGCTTCGAAACAAAGCACAGAAAAAAAGCAGAAAAACAAGAAAAGGCTTAAAACATCTCGCGAAGTCCGAGAAACCACCTCAAATCTCGAATCTCAAATTCTCAATCAACTCCTAATGATTCTACCGCAAGTAATAATACGACCGATTCTCTCCTCGATCCAAACAAAGAAAAATCCACAGAAAAATTCAAAAAAATAATTATTTTCCTGAATAAGGAGAGAAAATGTGGATTTTCCGGGAAAAAGTCGGAAAGGCATGGCAGCGAGATTTACTACGAGAGATAGAGAGAGAAGAAAATTTGAGTGAGACTAGCGAACTGTACTATTAGCAGTAGTATAGTACTAGTACGACAAAGCTTTTTCTATTTTCGCTACGACCACGAATTGAACTTTTTCCAGAAGCAAATCGCACAAAACACACACAGAGTAGTACTACAACTATGCATATACATACATACATAGATATATAAATACAATATGCAGAAGCTCCTCTAAGCAGACAAAAATGGCAGAAGAACCACAGCGAAATCGTCGAAAGCCATAATTGACGAAACACCACAATCCGCAAAAGCCGATCGTTTCTCTACGCATTTATTTCACACACCGATATAGCACATGCATGTGTGTGTGTGTGTATATATATATTGTATGTATCTATGTATGTATATGGTGTTTATTACCTTGGGATGGCTGAGACAGAGAGCATTGGGGTTCGAGAAGGAATTAGGGTTCTTGTTGGGAGTTGCAACTTCGAATATATATATACACATATAGAGAGAGAAGCTATTGATGTAATGAAGGAAAGAGAAAAGGAAATTAGGAGTAGGACAGAATTAAGTGCACGTGGGACTGCTAATTACTGTGATAATGACGGCAAGAATGGAAATGATTTTATTTTTTATTTTTTATTTTCTCGGCTTTCTCTCGATTTTCTGATCAACCTATCAAGCGTAGCGTACGTGTGCCTGTGGGACCAGGAGAAATTTATTTATTTATTTATTTATTTGTGAATTATAGAAAATTAGTAGATTATTTGTTGAAAGGAAAATGAAAATAATAAATAAATAAGAAAAGAAAAAAAAATTTGTAGTGTTTTTTCAGTATTTAGAAATGTAATTAGAAACAAAAGTAGATGTTTAGTAATAGATTCGTTTCTTGATTCGGATCATGATTCACGGTTCGTTATAATATTTTTTCTTATAAAAAATACACATAAATTAAAAATAATTATAATCACATGATTCTAATCCATGAACCAAACCTCTCATGGTTTGGTAAATTTTTTTTGGTAAACATGTAAATCGGGGTTAAAAGTGAAAATTCCTTTTCCTTGTAGTTCTTTCATGACATGTAAACATGCCCTTAAAGTATTTCAAAATGTAAGAATGTTCAAAAAAAAAAAAAAAAAGTTGAATTGTCATTAACTCGGCTAAACATAATCGATAATTATTACCTTTTCATTTAAAAAAAAATCGATCATTATCATTAATATTATGGACAAGATTTGCATATCATGTTATTCCCCTTGTAATAATAACTCGAATCTAATGAAGTTTTTATTCTAATAATTATTTAACCTCGTTCTATTGGTTAAATATTTGACAGCTGGGTGTTTGCTGAAGTTTTTCTTTAGTAGGTAGTTTCCTCTTTCCATTCTTTCCCTGAAGTCCCCCTTTTTTTTTTCCCGGAAAGTTTCTTTTTCCATTCTTGTGGCAACTTATATCTTTAGGTACTCACTCCTTTCTTTGAGAAAAGTAAATGACTGGTCTAAATATCCCATGTTTTAAGGGATATAAAGAATCAAGGTTTCTTAATCAGAATATAATTAGGAGTTATCTAAAAGGACTATAAATAGAGGATTTAATAGAAGAAAATCCCATCTCACTCTGAACATTAGTGTTGTAAACTTTTCTCATTTAGTGATTATTTTCTCCTCTCTCCCTTACAGTAGGTGTAACTCTCATAATTAAGAGTGAACCACTATAAATTTATGTGTTTTTTTTCTATTTTCTTGCATTAATTAAGTTTTGCTCACACCGTTTTTGATACAGTAAAAAGCTCTCAGAAACAGTTACATTTAACTTTTTTGTTACAGTAAAAAGTTCTCACATAAAGTCACATCTTAATTCGAATTAAAAACTCGAATCAGCGAACTAAACGAACCCTTTTAGCGTAATCTCTATTAATTAGTAGAAAGATTCATAAATTCATTGTTAACGTATTTTTACCGTCAATAAATTAAATGATAATTATTTATTTTTAAATGTCATGATATAAATAATATTCTTAACCACATTGGGTGGTATTTCTAATTTTCCTCTTTCTCTTTTGAAAATGACTTTTCACAAAGAGAACTATAGAAAGAAAATCCTTCCAAATATATCGCCATGGAATAATTATAGCGCATGTGTAATAATTGCTATACCATGTTGACAGGGAAAAAAAAAAAATATATATATATATATATATATATATATCATACTCAGAAAGTTGATAATTACTATACCATGTTGGTAAACAAAATTTGACAAATAAAGCAATGCTAAGCATTTTTTTATTTTTATGGAAAAGCAATGCTTAGTATTACTCATATAATGTGAACGTTTGAAAAAAAAAAAAATGTTGTTGGAAATAACACATTAAAGGAAACAATATAAATGTTGTCACGGGATACGAAATGGAAAGATGACTTTTTTTGGAACCATATATTAAATGACAGGCATGTAACCTTGATTCATTGAAGTGTTTTTTTCCACTTTAATTTCCTAAAGAACTTTGCATTACTTTCTATTTTTATATCTATGGGAGTAAACTTACAAATACTAAAAATCTTTCATTTTGATCCTTAGGAAGCAACAAACTAAGGTACATTTTTATTTTCACATTCAGTCCTACAGTGACGTTTTTTGCTATTTTGATGACCTGTCTTCTTCTAATAGCACTATTCTGAGTAATTAAGGAGTTAACATTTTTATAATAAACAAAAAAAAAGTCTTTCCTTTCTTTTTTTTTTTTTTTTTAGGCTGCCTTTCTAGAGTATCACATATATAGTTCATTCTTAGAATTTGATATTTTGGGTACTACCTTTGACTTATAGGACGTTTTTAAATTTGGAAAATTATTCTTAAATATTTCTCAATAGGATAAGATATTTCATATCAATTTTTTTTTAAAAAATAAATTTAATATCTATACTCATTAATTCACAGAATTTTTTACGTTTAAAGTACTTGGGGACTAGGGTGTGTATTTTTACGTTTAATGATTGATTTTATTTTAACAACATGCTTTTGTGTACGTGTTCGAAGAATGTTTATTGTTATATCTATGGCTTTGTGTACTTTCTCTTTTGATGTTGAGTTTGTATGCATAGATTTTGACCTTTTTTATAATGACATTACTTCTATTTTAATGACATGGCTCGGACAATTTCGATGGAATTGAAATATTGAATATTGATATCGTTTCCTTACTAATATTCTTTATTAAAGATATTGTAATGAGATAGAGATATTATGAGAATACGTTCAATTGGATTTTTTCTTAAAGAAAGATTTCATTCAAAATTAACATATTACATAATTAATAATAGTCGCAAATGATCACCAATTACAAAGGAATCCTACTTTGCACATTAACTAGATCACCAATGAAGACAGATGAAACTAAGGGTTAACATAAGTGCCGGGACCCAACGAGAAAAGTCTCGCTTAGCACAAACAAAATCTAGTGTGATCAAAACTCGTTACAAATAATCCCTATAGTCAATGGATAAAACCAGTCAACTAAGACCAAACACTAAATATTGAGGAAACAAAGGACGCAGTCTAAATATAAATATAGTCGTAAACGAACACACACAGTTGATAACTAACTCAGACGGGAGACACACATAAATCAAAATGTAGGAAAACTACCTCCGTTGTTATAATACATAAACATGTGAAAACAATGCATTTATTAAAATTAACAAAATACTAATAAAGCTTTAATGGCATCAGCCAGGCGGGAAGAAAAATCGGCAACAAGTTAGCCACCACAGTACGAAGGCCAAAGAACCTAGATATGATCAGAGTTACCACAGAATAATCACTACCACCGGCGACTAAAATGAAAGTGAAAGCAACCTAACGAAGCCTTCATACTAGATATTCATCGTAAACCTCATGCTCCTCACACCGGCAGAATTCGTCATGCCTCCAATTCCAACACCAGTAGCCCCAAGACACCCACCGCTCCTCCCCCACACCATATCAATGAGGGGGCCAAGACCCCACTGCAAGGGTGCCACCATACTCCAACTCATCATATCTACACCTTTATTGCCCATAGACCGCGCCTATCAACGGCCAATTGGACCCGTATGACTTGAGCCACTGTCTCAAGGACTAGAGCCTGGCACCACCGATCTCAAACTTAAAACCCCAGTCGCACGATCTTGAGAGCTAGAGAGAGAGAGAGAGTTCAATTGGAAAATTTGATTGTTTTAAAATTTTCAAAATATTGTGAATGGGTATCTAATTTTATTACTTTGTGATTTTGGTTTGTTAGAATGGATATGATACATGTTATGTTTCTTAAAAACAAATATCATTATTAAGTTCAAAACTCTCATTATACATTTAAACTCAGCCACACAGAGTATTATGAGCTTTAGTCAATATGATATTATATTTAATTATCAAAAAATATGTTATTATATTTGTTATAGATGCTATAAACTCATAGCCTATATATTAATATTTGTAGTAAACTCCCCAAGAAGATTATTCCTAAGAACAAAAAATGAGTTCATTTTAGTGAATATTATGTAAATAGAAAACAGTAAATATTAAGTAAATATTGAGTGTTTAGTTTGGGGCTTCGTAGAAGTAAATCCGGTAAATCCAAAATTTATTAAATTTAATCATAGAATAAATGTCGGTAAAACTCCAATTTATCAAATTTAAACAGGGAATAAATCCCGAGGATCCTGAATTTATTAAGGGCTCGATTGAAAGGTATACTGAAATTATGATTATTGATTCTTATGTTTGAAATTTAAATTTTTCATGAGAAAAAAATAAAATCAATGATTTGAGTTTGAGTTTATAAACAAATAGCCCTAAATATCAACACAGAGTAAACCGATTTACCAAAATTCAATTCTAATTATTTACCAACTTCTTCCCAAAAGATAACACTGACTATTTTTATTCTTGAAAAGACTAATTACCTCCTCTGTTTTATCACTCCACAAATAAGTTTTTAACTAAAAAAAAGGAAATTTTAATCAACTTAACACTTTTTCTCGAAATGTTTATTAATGCATTTGAAAAGAATAATATAGTAGATATTTTCTTTTGTTATTTCACCCCAAAAAGCAGAAAAGATGTTATACCCTAGAGTTTATGGGTGTGACTTTTTATCATTTATTTTTAATTAATATATTTTTTAATAATAAAAATTTAGATTTACGCACTCATTGAGAACTTCATTATACTTTATGATCAGCATCTTGCAATCTCTCTGTGTACGTGTAATTTTTAGGCATTTATCAATTCAAACTGCCGAATAGTGAAGTTTATAATTCAAGGTGAGTCAAATTAATACTTTACCAATATGGGAGGAACTCTTTTGGTACAGAAAAAACAATGAAAGTCCTATGTTTCAATATACTCCCTTGTCCCCATCATACTATGAGGTCTTTCCTATTGTGGGATGTACTCAGTTACCGTACAAAGTTTCTGCGGGCCCAAAGTTGTATTTATTCCTACACTTATATTTAATGAATTGAGGGGGAAAAATATTGATAATAGTAGTCAACCTTCGATACTCCATAATCCGTCTTTAGGAATTAAGACTCAGAGAACGTTTAGTTTATATATTTAGAATTATTATTTATAATTATTCTCATTTTATGTGTATTTTTTATAAAAAAAAATACTGTAAAGAATCATAATTTATAATTCATAATAAAAAATAAATATAAGAAACAAACGACTTCTTAGTTGGATGAGTGAGATCTGGACTTATCCTTCGAATAAAATGGAATAAATCATATTCTATTGATGGGTTTTGAGATTCTCAAAGGAGAAAATTATTAATCTTATTATTAAAGTATATAATTCTAGATTTTTTTATTAATACACTTTTAATTATCATAGTTATTTGATTAAAAAAGATATTAATCAAGAGTAAAAAATAAAAATTTAAACTCACATACCCTAAGAGATATTTATCCTTTTTTCTCCTTTTTATAGTGACAAAGAATAGGGCTGTTCATAAACCCGCAAAACCCACAGACTCAACCCACCCCACCCCACCCCAACCCAATCTAAAAAATGTAATTTATAGTATTAAATATTTTTTTGCGGCTCATTCAATGTCTGGCCCGAAGTTTTAGGACGGGGTGTGGGTTGGGCCTATAATGACATGCACACCCCAACCTAACCCGCGCTATAGCTTGCCTCCTCTAATATCTAATCCTAGGCAGACAACTCATTTCTACTCTCTACTTTCTTCATATTTGAATTAAGTTTCTATGTTTATTTTATGTTAAGACTAATTTATGAGTGTCGACTAATTTATGTTGGCTTTATGTTTGATGTTGAATGGACTACTTTACTTCATGTTTAATGTTGAATTGAACTTTGAGTCTTTGATCCTTTGAATGTTGAAACCGACTACCTAACCCACCTCGCACCGTCCCAACCCAACCCAAACATTATTGGGTTGTGAAATTTTTCTAACATCGTTGAGGCTAAATATGTGCAACCCGCACCCGTTGAGATGGGAGAAGAAAAATTCTTATCTCGCACCAACCTAACCCATTAACAGCAACCCTAACAAAGAAAATGGGTGACAAAAAAGATGGGGGACAAAATGACACTAATAATCGTTTTATAAAAAAAAAAAAAAAAGAGAAAAAGAAAAGGTTGTATTGGTTGGCTTCTAACTTTGTGCAGAAACCGCAAGAAAAAGAACAACCTCGTCGTAAATGGAACTTCCGCATACAGTTCAATTTATTGAAAGGTGGTTCACCGTCTCGGGCCATGGATGTTGCCCATGATGTCGACTCAATTATAGAAAAGCACCATCCTTTTCTAGTGAAAGCAGAAACTTCCTGGCCATTCCTTTATTGTTTTAATTTTTCTGCTCCCAATTAAAGACCATCCAAAACAAGAGCTATACGCTTCTGTGTCAAGAAAGTTAAAAGGGTTCGTTTGGTATGAAAATTTAAATTAAAGTGATTTTAATTATAATTTTAAAATTAAAATTAGAAAAATAGTAAAAAAATAAGCCAATATAAAAAGTTTAAGAAAGTATATAGCTCAATTTTTAGTTATAAAAATTAATAAGTCATAACTTATCATATTATGGTTCATAATCAGATAAGTTATGGACAAACTTGTCAAGTTATGGTTTATAACCAGACAAGTTATAGACAATTATGGACAATAACTTGTCAAGTTATGATTCATAACCAGACAAGTTATGGACGAAAACAGTAATTTAGCCTATTTATTAACTTATGTAAATTATTGGCCTATTAATTTTAATTCATCTCAAATCTTGGCCTATTTCCCTCTTTCTTCCTTAAAATTATGATTCATGATTTTGGATTCAAATTATGATTTAAAAATCATAATTCAAAATCAAGGGTTTGAATCAACTTGAATCAAGAGGATAGTGGTTTTAGAATCATGAGTGATTCTAATTTAAAACATCGCATCAAATTTTAAATTATGATTTAAAATCATTCAAATCAATTACTGATTCAAAATAACTATAAATAAATACTAATTTTAAATAAATACCCATAATCATAATTCTAAATCTATTTATTAAACACCCCTTAAATGAACAAAAAGATTGAAAACTTTTTTATCTCTAATGCAAATGTCAAAATTCCGTTTTTGTCTCAATACGTGTCATGGAACTGCTTTTTCATAGCGTGCATCATTTTTCCCATGACATCAATTGAAAAGCAAATCTAAAATCAGAAACTTTGGTACTACTAATTCCTTTTCTCATTAGTTATTACTAGACCACGTCAACTCGTGTCTTTTAAAGCTTCTTCATTCTTTGTTGAACGATTTTTCTGTGTCTTTTATTAGAACAGGAGTTTCCAGACTAGGGAGATCATTATATCCAGTGTTGTGTCTTTAACCAAAGTGAAATGTTTAGTTCATAAATTAAAATTATAAAATTAAAATTATTTTTAATTTATGTGTATTTTTTATGAGAAAATACTGTAACGAATCATGAATCATGATTCAAATCGAGATACAAATTCCCTAACCAAACAACCCTTTGGAGCAAAAATTCATTTTATGATTCAAATCATAATTTGTGATTCGTTATAATATTTTTTCTCATAAAAAATACACGTAAATCAAAAATAATTTTAAATTATGATTCTAAATTCATGAACCATACGTCCCTTATAACTATTCCCAACAGAAGGAAATATTTTCTACTGATAATGGCGGTCCAGTACAAATATGAGGGACATTCAAAAGAAACAATCTTTATATTTAGACCACCCAATAATAAATTTACCAAGAACCATCACGGTAAATATGCTATAAGATTATTATTTTTTCTTCCTGACAGAGATGGCCGGACATTTTTAGAGTATTTAAAAAAAAAAATTAGCAAAAGATTATGTAAAAGTAAAACTATTAGATATTAGTGGCATGCTACACGTCATATACTCTTTAGGTTAACCAATTATAATAACAAAAAAAAAAAAAAAATGGCAATCGAGCATGGGTGAGAGCATCTTAAGACAGAAGTCACCTTTCTAGCAAATAGATATCTCTCTTTTCCTCTTTGGGTCTAATCTAATTTTTAGGAGAAAATATCAGTTACAAAGTAATGAAATTAACATTAAACAAAAAATAATAATAGACCAACTGCACAACTAGTGATTCTAGCCCCCCACGTCAGATATGAACGGAACCCCAAGCGACCATTTTGTATCTCTGTTTTCCTCGTTGGGTCTAACGTAATTTATCCAAGAAGAGGAATCAGTTACAAAGTAAAACAATTAACACCAAACAAAAATAATAATACATCAGCTGCACAACTAGTGATTCTAGCTCCCTACGTCAGATTTGATCGGAACCCCAAAAGCGACCATTTTCGCTGACGTCAATCAAAAACTGGGATTCCACAAGTGGAATCAAGATCGCAGCAACTCAAAACCAACAGAACATTTCATTCTCAGCGTACCGCTTTTCTATTCGGCAGCTTCGCCTTTTCTAGCAGCCTTACCTTGTCACGTAATTCCTCGATCGTATGGGACGCATCCTACAGAAACGGTAACCGTCAATAAACACAGTTCGAGCAAGCAAGGAGAAGGATTAAAGAAAATGAAACATATTCATATCAGTGGAACACATAAGTCAGATAGGATACCTGCAGCTTCTTTCTCAGATTTCTCTCTTCGTCGTCTCGTCGATCCCTTTCCTCAGCGAATAAATCAATGAGATTGTCTTGTTCCTTGTTCAATTCCTCGATCTTATGATGTGCTTGTTTGAGCTGATCAGCCATAAAACATTGTTACTTAAAAACATTCTTATAGCTGGAAATCCAAAGGTCGACAACTCAACTTGCAATTACAAATCTTTGCACAAGTGACAAGTAACTCATCGAGCATGCCTAGCACTAATTCCTTTAGACAACAACAACAAATACAAGCCTTAATCCCAAATTAATTGGGGTCAGCTATATGGATTTCTCATTTCCAATCTGCTCTATTAATCACGAGACCCTGCCGAAGCCCTAGATCTTGAAAGTCATGCCTAACTAGTCAGCCCAAGTAACTCTTGGTCTACCCCTCGCTCTCCTAGTACTAGGTATTTGAATGTTCTCCCAAGCATGAACAGGTGCATCTAACGATCTACGTTGTACATGCCCATACCACCTCAGACGGTTTTTCCACACCTTATATTCTATTGGTGCTACACCTATTTTACTACGAATAACTTCATTCCGTATGCGATCCATCCTTGTATGGCCAATCATCCATCTTAACATACGCATCTCCATCCCACTCATCTTGTATATTTGTTGTCTCTTGATGGCCCAACATTTACTACCATATAACATAGCTGGGCGAATTGTTGTCCTATAGAATTTTCCTTTTAACTTAATAGGCATCTTATCATCACATAAAACTCTTGTGGCATTTAAACATATTTATTTTATTAACCGCTTATGTTTACCAAATTTCTAGAGCTAGATGGTAGAACCATCAAGGGACATACCTCTGTCTCAAGAGAGTTGCACTTGCCTTTTTCATCCTGCAATTCCCGCCTCAGATCAGCTAAAATAGTTCCTTCAGATTTCTTCAATCTAGAGAGACGAGAAGGGACAATTAGTACATAGTGCGTGAGAAAGATGATAGAGTAGAGGGCATACATACAAAACGTAGCTTTGAAGATTTGAGTTTCATAGGTTAGGAGAAGTACCTTTCCTTTAATTCATAATTCTCTTCTCTCAATCGCTCCAAAGCACGCAATTCCAAGCTTGAAGAAACATGCCCGGTACCAGGGGTTTTCTTGCTATTGCTACAATTTGCTTGTTTCTTGGGTACGGAATTATGCATCTCGTCATCAGACTCATCACTAATATAGTCAGCAGGAGAAAATGATGATTTAGAAATACGTTTTCTTTTCCCAGATATTGGGGTATTCCCTACATCATCATCATCTCCACTCGACACATGTTTTCCATATCCATTTACAGTGGATGCTCCTTTTGACGCTTGTCTTTGATGTGTCTGGTTGTGTGAATGAGTTTTGTCAGAAATTGGGGTTTCTTTTCTGTTGCTTGTCCTAGCACCTTTTCCCTTAGATGCCGGAGTTTCAGAAAGGTAATCAGGAGAAGTTTCTACAGTCATCAAGTAATTTATGAGAGATCAAAGGGTGGAAAAGACAAACATCAAACAATATGTCAGTCCAATAAATACCTTTATTGCCACTGGAGACCTTCTCATTACGTCTCGGTGCATAACCAATCACATGACACTTGTCTCTCCTAGATGTATACGCGGTTAGAAGAAGAAAAGAAAAGAAGCAAACAAACAATAAAGTCACGTTTATAAGCAGTTTGAGAATAAATAATGGAACCCAATAACTTCTAACCAGTAAGTCTTTTGCATCTGTATCAGTCGTGCCTCAAGTCTTGCAAGAGCTGTTGTCCGTTCAAATCCTTGTTTATCATGAGCCGGTTCAACAAAGTTAGCTTCCAAGACCCCTGCCAGCAGAAATTAAAAGCATCAGATCTTGGACTACAGGACTAGGACTAATCAATGAAAGCCGTGAAACTTGAAGCAGAAACACACCTATAACTCCACGACCATCACTTCCTGCAGCGTTCCAAAGCCTCCAAAAAGGCTGCAAAACAACAAATATAAGAAGCTACTACTTGATGGTCGTGTGTCTGATAAGTCGATTCTAAGTCATTTTAGTCAACAGTTAAAACAAGATCAGTGATTATAAAAATGCACTTGATGGAACTATATCGACTTGCAATTCCCAAGGAGATATAAACAGTGCATAATTTATATTAAATTGCAACAAAATGAACTATAATGTAATCAATTGATTATAATTTATCATAACAACATGTCAAGAGACCTACTTAAGCTATTCATGGTACAACCGTAGAAACAAGAAAGTACCCAAGCAACAAACGTCTTATTTATAAAAGGAGAGGAAGTGAAGTGAAGAAGGGTAAATTAGATGATACCACATATCCAAGCGAATCATTATTTGTAAAATTGTTCAGAACTATAAGTACCTTAATCAGCCGATTCTTGTGATAGACATTGAATCCTTGAACATCGATATGGTGCTTCGCATCCTTGACAAACCCAATGGTGACTACAGCCATCATCTAGTGACAACAGTATCATGAAAATCAGAAATAGTATAACACATGGTGAAATAAAATCCACAGAAATCCTTACAGAAGATTACATTTGTATCTTTTGGGATCCCATCAGCACCATGTTGTGGCCGGTATGTAACCTTCTCAGAGTACATCATATCATTTACTATATTGTGGTGCTCAACATCCTTTCCTCGAAGAATGATTCGAAATCCAGGAGGAAGCCTCAGATACAAAATTGATGCATAGCTCTGAATGTTAAAAAAATAATAATAATAATTAAGCCAAATTATAAGAATAGAAGATGGTGCTTCACCAACATCGGGGCCAGAAGAAATTAAAATTAGATTATCAATAGTATAACTGACAATACCCTCAGTGAGTGCCGATAAGTCAAGAAATGACGAGAGTTGGGAAACTTTTTTGCCATTTGTATATTCTTCTCATCTCGATTGACCCCTCTAATTTGAATATCCTAAACAATCATAAAGTAACATGAAAGAAATTTTACAAATAGTATTCTGCTCAACAAAAAGAATAACTATGAATAAGAATAGCAATCTAGAGGCATACATGTTGATCGGCACCAAAATCGAGCTCCGAGTATCTCTGATCGTCCTCCCAAAGATTGTATATGATTATTCGTGTTCCATGATCATTCATCACAGAAAACTAGAAAGGAGATAAACAGCAAAGTTAATGACTGCCAAGTGGAAAAATCCTTTCAGGGAGAATGAGAAGAGGCAGAAGCAGCTCTTAGAGTGTAACTGCATGCTAAATTCCTTAATCTTTTGATGCTTTTTGATAAAGATTGACTGTTTTTCTATCGCTTTTTATGATTTATCAGACTTCCAATCCATGGAAAAACAAGCAATATGTTTCCAAGGAATATATTGTATAACATGTTTGACAATTTTGCTTATGCTGGGGAAGTCACCTGATGAAGAAGATCTGCCTCAGTAGAAAATGGAGACCATTGAAGTATTGTTTCCACGTTTTTGTTCCAATCGCCGAGAGAAGATCGAATCATCTTTCTCCATCTTCCTCCTTCACTTTCATAGTCAAGCTTTCCATTCAAACAAACAAGATATGATTAAAAATATATGATCCCGACGTACACTCTCTAGTAATTAATGGTGAAGAGCATGAACCATGCCCCATAATCAAGAATTAACATCTAACAGTTATCAATTTATAAACCAAGTTTAGGGATCAAGAATAGAGAGTAGAGGGAGTAAAGAGAAAGGGGAGGCAGTTAGCAGTTTCTAAAAAAATCAGTAATCCCATTACAAAATGCAGTTGGGTTGAGTAGTAATAACATGTTAAGCTGATGTTCACACTAGTATATTGAGTGTACAACATTTAACATCAAACTAATTACCTCTCTCCCCAAAATAGAAGATGATATGAATTAATGCAATACAATCGCACCAAAATTTTTGTGAGTTCCATCACGCATACAGAAACGAGAATTAAAATTTGTTCACGATCAACACATAATATTCAAAGGCATACCATGGGAACTACAATATCTTCCTTTCCTGTGCTCCTCAAAAATGTGTATGACAGCAGCCCAATGCTCTGTGTAGGTCTAAAACCATTAATGGAACATCAGAGTTAGTCTCTACTATTAAGAAAAGCCACTCACAGTTTAATCGTCATAAATAATTTCTTTTATGCATATACACATAAAGAAGGTGGAAAAAATCATGCAAAATAGTATTACCATCATCATAAAATTTTTGAACCAATAATTGCATGGGGGGGGGGGGGGGGGGGGGGGGGGGGGGAGA
>NW_010360029.1:31739-53214 GCF_000414095.1 Morus notabilis | reverse complement strand
ATAATAAAATATATTTTTGAGAAAGGGGTGGGGGGGGGGGGGGGGGGGGGTTGGGCGGCGAAGAAACCCTTTTCAATTAAAGGTCGCATGATTTGCTCTTAACTCAATTTTGAACTAAAATTCACGCTCAGAGGCCAGAGCAGATCCACGCTAGTTTAACAAGATAATCTCACGCTTATCAGTTATAGGAAAGTAAGAAGAAGAAATAAACCTTTTCCCCTCTTTTCCCCGGCAGCGTGAAAACACAATCACATCTGCTCCCAGTCTCATGGTACTAGTTTTAAAACCATTTCCATCTGCAAAAACAAGCATTTAAAACAGAGCTGACTTTAAGGTGGAGAGAGACAGAGAGAGAGAGACGCAAAAACTAGTTTTACACTGTCCAATGGTGTTTGCTATTTTGCTTTTCACAGAATACCCCAGTGACATGCAATGCCGCATCTTATCCGGATCCATCCCACCACCATTATCTGCAAAAAGAAATCGAATACATACTCACTCCTAACCAAACCAATAAGAGGGATCATGCAAAAGGAAATCCAAGTGAAAGTAAAAGCTACCTTCAATCAGCAACATATTGCTCCCATCTTTCTTATTTACAATCATATCTATGTTAACAAATGTAGCACCATAGCAGACCTGACATTGGAATAATTTTCTTTTTAAAAAAATCTAGAAATGGAGAACAAAAATTCTTACAACAAGCTTATAAAATGTGACAGAAGTACCTCATCCAATGCATTGTCAAGTAGCTCAGCAAAAGCTGCAGAAAATCGCAAGTTCGATCAATTGGCAAGAGAAACATAGCCATATTGCATCATCCAAGACAACTTCACTTACCTCCAAGAGACCACTTATGACTGGTCGCATTTGAATGAAGAAACTTCGGATGAACCCTGACATGATCCATCCCACCTACAGTTTTAAACAAGAAGTAACATTTCATCAAAAAAAAAAAAAAAAGAATCAGAAATAAACTAGTACAGCTAAGGTTTCATACCCAATACAAGTTACATAATGTTGCATCCAAAAACAAATTATATTAGAGAAAAGTTATATTTCTTAGTCTTCAGGTTTTATACCCCAGTTCAATACCTAATGTTGTATCTAAAAGTAACATATTTGAGAAGAAGGTTTTTTTTTTTTAAAGATTATTATTCAGGTTTCACACCTAACATTGCATCTAAAAGAATATCGCTAAATTCATGAACTAATTAAATTTCCAAAATTGCAAATTTAACTCTCATTTTCAAATAGCAACGCCAGAAGATTTCTGATTCCAAGTTAGTAACTCTACTTCCAGATGAAGAAACTAATTTAAATGAATAAAACAAGAAAGTAAAAATCATGTGTTTCTAAATTTCGAGGAAGTCAAGTCTTGCTATAAGTAGCGAAAGCCTTCATCTTTTCTTCCTAGTTTCTTTCAAGTTTCTCAGCAACCAAACAGCAGTCTTGAAAAGTTAGGCCTAGTTCATTTAGGTCCGTTCACTGATTCGAGTTTGTAATTCGAGTTAAGATGTGATTTTATATGAGAACTTTTTACTGTAGTAAAAAAGTTAAATGTGATTGTTTGTGAGAGCTTTTTACTGTAACAAAACTTGAATTCTAAACTCGAATTGATAAAGTGAACGGAGCCTTCACAATTCAAAATTTTAATTCTGAATTTCTATAGGCTTTTTAGGAATAGAAACTCTCAAAAAAATATCACATTTAATTTTTTTTATTACAGTTAAAAACTCTATATTTAACTTTTTTTTACTATAATTAAAAATTCTCAAAAAAATATCATATCTCAACTCTAATTAAAAACTCGAATCTACTGAGCGAAAGAGACCTAAATAACCAAAAAGTTTCTTGTTTTACCGGACGAAGAATCCCAATCGCCGCACGGAGCACCCAAGTAATCCCCGGCCTTCCAGAACTGCTTACATCCCTGCAACGAAGAAGAAGCCACCTTGAGGTCCGATTCCCTAGGCTCAGCCACCGCCAGCGGCCGAAGAGGATCGGCGAATTCGATCGGCAACCCCACTTCTAGCCCCTCCACTCTCATCTTCTCCGCCGCGCCGTTTCCTCCGGCGCCTCCGCCGTCGTCCGAGTCAGGGTCCGGTTCGGGATCCGGTTCCGGGTCCGACTCGTCGCTGCTGCTGCTGCTATCGAGGTCGATCACCGGGGGAGGATGAAGAGGAGGCTTCGAAACGCCGTCGCCAAGCGGCGGATCTACGACCTCCGTCTTCACGCGAGCCGCCATGGATTCGAACAAACACGAAACAGAGAAAGAAAGAAAGAAAGAAAGAGAAATAACGAAAAAAGATTTTCAAAATTTGAAACTTTGTTCTCTGTCTTGCTTTTGCATGCCACAGTTCTTCCTAATTTCGATTCACTTAGAAATATTGACGTCGTTCATTTCACCAATTTGAATTTAAAATTTAAATTTTATTATAGTAAAAAAATCTCAAAAATAATTAAATTTAATTTTTTTATTATAATAAAATTTTTTTACATAAAATCACATCTCAACTTAAATTAAAAACTCGAATCAAGAACACCATCTATATTATGACTCATTCACTTATTTTGGATCATTAGAATTCTTTCCTCTCATTTTGGATTATGCGTGCCTCATTTAGCTCACACGTTTAAGTCGGTGGCTTTAATTTTGAATTTAAATTTTTTAAGAAAACTCAATAGTGAGAATTTATTTATTTATTTTTTATGAAAGAAAAAATACTGTAATAAAATCAAAATTGTGATTCCAAATACATGAACTAAACCTATATTTAGGGATTGTTTGGTTGGGGCATTCGTACTCTGATTTGAATCATGGTTCATGGTTCGCTACAGTATGTTCTCCCATAAAAAATACACATAAATCAAAAATAGTTCTAATCCATGAACCAAACGTCTCCGTGTTAAATTAGGATAAAGCTGACATTTTTAACATTTTATACTGCTTAGAATTTCTGATACTTAGGTTCTGTTTGGTATAAGGATTAGAATCAAGGTGATTTGAGTATTTTGATTCAGAATCATGATTCACGATCTGAATCATGATTCATGGTGATTGGAACCTTTGATTAGATGCGTGTAGGTATGATTCTGATTCTAACCTTAAATGTGATTCGAACTAGTGTTTAGTTGTCTTGTTTTCTGATTTTAAACCATGATCAAAATAAGAACTAGCTTTTCGACGTGTAAATTACGTTACGTGTAATTTTAAAAAATATAATTCGTTATATAATTAAAAAAATGAAAATATTAGAAAAAAATTTATAACTCAAAATTAATAATAAGTTGAAAGAGAAATAAATGTAAAAAATTGTTCATGAATCCATTATTTCTTTTGCATATTCTCTTTTTTTCCGTCTTGATTGTTGATTGTCCAGTAAAGTGAGCTAATGTGCTTTTATAGACCCAAAAAAAAAAATTAAAAGCCAGAACAAATGATTGCAAGTGTATTTAATTGCAAGAGAGCACAATGATTTTCATTGTGGTAAATAAAATCAGGGGGGCCTGATTTGCAAATGTATACAGTATTTTCTCTCATAAAAATATGTTTTTTATATTCGTCCCTGATTCTGAATCATAATTTATAGTTCTATACAGTGTTTTCTCTCACAAAAAATACACGTAAAACGAGAATAATTCTAAATCATGATTTTGAATACATAAACCAAACGTCTTCTCAATAATTACATCCCTGATCCGGACCAAAACTCCAATATGATTCTAATCCAATAGCCTGACTCTGCCCTTCCAAACATAGGTTTAGGTGTAGACCCAGGGTTAGAATCAATTAAATCTCCTTACTAAACAGGCACTTAGATGGGCATTTCTAGCATTTAAATAAAATTAACAATCAAACTGGACAGTTAACTCATGGTTAACTAATGAAGGGTGTCAGTGTAATTTTTTAAAACAATTAAGAGGTATAGACGTGATTAGTTTCAGTCAAGTGGGTATCACTGTAATATTGATAAAACATAAGGGGTCAATGTCATAAGGTCAAAAAGTATATATAATAAGGATTTTAAGCCTTAATAGTTAAAAAAAAAAAAAAAACAAGATTATTGATTGTTGCAAATATATACCGTTATACTAAATTTAATAGGCAAATATATTATTTTTCTCTACGAATGCTAGATTTTGGCTTTTAAAATTACCAAATTAACCTTGGTAGTAGGTAATATTTGGTTCTTGATTGCTATAAAATGTATACGTATACCATTATATGACTCCACTTAGGTTAATTTAGTAATTAGAAATTACAAATTTATTGTTTGATGGATATTTACAATAATAAAAAATTGAGAATATACATTTTGAATAAACCTAAAATGAGTGGTTGGTCCAGTGACACCAGAGATGATTGGAGTAGAATGGGGTTTAGAGAGTTATTAATTCAATCCCGTGTTGTATAAAAAAATAAATAGTACAAAAAGATAAATAACTCAAAAGAAAAACATGGTGTATTAATTTATATTTCTTGTATTCTTTAGGAAGAACATTTTAACTAGATTTTGTTTTTAGTTCTAAATCCTACATTTTGAGGTTATCAAAAAATTATATCTTTATATTTTGGCTGCATCAAATTTATACTTTTACATTTCAAATTCATGCTAAGTGCTTACCTTTTTTAGTTAAAAGTTGATTTTGACTATAAAATTGGCCAAATTTTCTTTCATATTTATAAATTTTTATATTTTTCGCTGATTCGAGTTTAGAATTCAAGTTTTGCTACAGTATAAAGCTCTCACAAACAGTCACATTTAACTTTTTTACTACAGTAAAAAGCTCTCACATAAAATCACATCTCAACTCGAATTCTAAACTCGAATCAGCGAAACGAACGAGGCTAAGTTACAACTTTATTCAAGTTCACGTTCTTTTAAGTTCCAACTTTATTCAATTTACTCAACTTTATTCAAGTTACAATTTCAACTCAAGTTATAACTCAAATTCAACTCAAAACTACACTCAAGTTACACTCCAAAAGAACAACCATAATCTTTTCTTATCGAAATTGACCACTTACCGAGAAAAAGATATGAATAAAGCAATAAATTCAAATCTAAAAATATATAAATGTGATACAATCCAAAATATAAGGTATGATCTTTTTATAACATTGAAACGAATAACGTTTTTAATTATGGGTGTGGTTTTAATAATTACTATCATATTTATCCATCGATATATATCGTTGTTTTAATTGTAAGATATTGATCTGGCGGTTGTAATAAATTGAATAATTGACAAAATAAATATATAATAATTAATGAGATTAAATTCTAATCACGCCATAGCATTAAATTTTTATATTTGATAAATAACTATCAATAAAAACGTAATAACTGAAAACTCGTTCTTTTAATTACAAATGTTGACCAAATTAATCAAACATAAATGTTTTGAGATATGTTAAAAATTGTCTCTTTTCAGGATGGATATGTTATTATATTACTAACAAACTCCAAATTCAATTGGAGGTGGGTTTTCCTCCGATCAAACAAGTTAACATTGATATTACATGGTTTTCTCCTAAAACAATTTATAAAAAATGCAATATCTTTTTGAATTTTAAATTTGACACTAAATAAAACAAATGCAAAATTTTAATACTTACTTGCTTATGGTTATTGTGTTGTCTTTTTCAGTTAATTGACCACATCATACCATTTTTAGTTTTTCTTCAAATTAAAAAAATATATTATTTCAAAAACTTAAAACTTATATTTTTTTTAAAAAAAAGATAAATATAATATTTAAAAACTATGTATTTGTATATAAAGTAAAAAAACACAATGCAAAATGATTTTATTTTTTGCATGAAAATATTTTCAATCTCAGACATAAATTATTTTTAAAAATGCGTTTAGTAGTTTTATCAAGAGATTATTTTCAGTATAAAAAAATCCATTAATGTCTCTCTCTCTGTGCTCGAGAGAGGAGAAAACGGAAATAAAAATGAAAAACGATTCAAAGTCGTTTTTCATTTCTCTCTCATTTTACATTAAATCAAAAAATCGTTTTCATTTTTGTTTTTTATCTTTAATTGTGTCAAACGCCGTTTCTCTTCCGTTTTTCATTTTTTCTTTTTGAAAAACATTAAAAATAAAAACAAAACCAACTTTAAACACGGCCAATAGTTGTCTTTCTTTTACTAAAAATAATACTACTGTTGACGTTTGCGTTGAAATTATTTAAATCCAATCTAATATTTAATATGTACTAAAAACCATCCGCTTATATTACATTAGCCTTAAAACTCTCCGAATGTTGAGATGGAAATTCATGACTCTAGAAAAAAAACTAAAATAGATATTCAACAATAATGATAATAAGAGATAAAACTATTTTAGTACCCTATGTTATATCGACACATATTTTTTATACTTTGTGTTTTTAAATAATATTAAAACTGTATTACATTTAGAAAAACATCATTTTAAGTATCCCGAGACTGATTCAGCAAAAAAAAGATATTTATATTTTTATACCCTATATTTTAGGTTTATTAAAAATATATGGCTTTAGTTTTTTATCTCATCAAATATATACCTTTAAATTATATTTAATATATAAATATATATCTTATCTCAGTTAATAATTGATTTTGACTTTTAAAATAATCAAGTATCCTTGAGAAAAAGAGAGAAAATAAAACTAAAACTTCCAATACTATAAAAAGTTAAAAATTAAAAATATAAAAAACATATTTCAGCTGTATTTTACAAATTTTTTAGATCAATACCGTAATTTTAAGTTTTTTTAATTATCTTTTTTCTTTTTTCGTTTTTTATTAAGGATATTTTACGTATTTTAAAAGTTAATCGAGGGTTAACTATATAAAGATATAAATTTGAGTATTAAATCTAATTTAAATATATAAATTTGATGAGATAAAAAACTGAAGGTATAACTTTTGAATAAACCCAAAACATAGGGTAAAAAAGGTAAATATCCCAAAATAAAAAGTTTTTAAGACTGTTTTTTAGGATATAAAGGACTTGTTCGTTTGCATTTTTTGAGTTAGAGTGACTTGAGTTCAGATCTTAATTCTATGCATTCACAACAAAAAGACGAATAAAACTCCACCCATATACCCTATTAAAATTTTTCATCACCATTGAGTTTTTTTATTAAAATACTATCTAAATACAAATTTAAGTATTGACCCACCCAAACACAAACTCAGATAGATTCTCAATTCAAATCACATCTCAAATGTGCACATCCAAACACAAACTCGCTCATAACTCAAAGTCACCCTAACTCAAAAATACAAAAGAACAACCTCTTATTAACTTGAGTTTAAGTTTAGAAACTTGAGTTGAAGAGGAAATTAAACTCCAGATTTTAGTCTCAAACTCAAGTTAAAACTCAAGTTCAAACTTAAATTTTACAATAGAACATGCACTTAAATAAAATTATACTTTGAATTCAATTTTTTTTTGAGTTGTTTGGTTGGTTGGTAGATTCGTACCCTGATTCAAATTATAATTCATAATTCGTTACAATATTTTCTCTTATAAAAATACACATAAATCAAAAATAATTTTAAATTATAATTCTAAATCCAAGAACCAAACATCTACTTAGGGTTTGTTCTTTTAGAGTTTAACTTGAGTATAATTCTTGAGTTGAATTTGAGTTATAACTTGAGTTGAACTTATAACTTGAGTTTGTGTTTGGTTGTGTGCATTTAAGTTATGATTTGAGATAAGAATCTTTTTGAGTTTGTGTTTAAGTGAGTCAAAACTTGAATTTGTATTTAGATAATATTTTAATAAAAACTCAATGCTGATGAAAAATTTTAATATGGTATATGGGTCAGATTTTATTCGTCTTTTTGTTGTCAACGCATAAAAAAAAATCATCTCAATCAAAATTAAAATGAAAAGGTTATAGCATTTTTAAGAATAGAAAAAATATTGTTCATTAATTTGAGTTCGAGTTTCTGAACTCGAGTTGAATGAGAAACTTGAACTCGAGTTTTAGTCCTAAACTCGAGTTTGAACTCGAATTTAAACTCGAGTTTAAACTTAAAAAAACATGAACTCAAATAAAATTATAACTCGAGTTGTATTTTTTTGAGTTTTTCACTCAAAAGAACAAGCCTTTAATTTTTTTTTAAACGCTGAAAACGTTAAAAAAACACAATCAACCAGAAAACACACAAACTTTTCTCCCCACCTGCTCTCCGCCCCTCCCAATCCCAGAGAAGTTCTAGCCTTCTTCGTCTCCGGCGAGGCATTCTCTTATCCCCTTCCCCTACAGTTCAGATTTTTTCAAATCTCCTTTTAGGTTTGGGTTTGCAATCCGGCCATGGATTTGGGTTTTTCAAATCTCCTTCTGGGATTAGGTTTGCAATCCGGTTATGGGTTTGTGCTCAGGATTACAATTCCGGCGAAGATGCAAAGGAAGCATTTGTTGGTTCTCTCTTTGTGTAGGGCTTTGAAGAACACCTAATGAATCAGATTGTTTTGTATACAAAGAGAGAACGGAAAAGAGTTTCTGATTTATTGGAGATTGTTTCAGAATCAATTGGTTTTCAGGTTTTTGACGAAGCAGGGAAAGAAGGTGTTCTTCCTTTTCTTTTTTTTTAATGCTTTTAGGCCTCGTTTATTTCGCTGATTCGAGTTTAGAATTCGAGTTGAGATGAGATTTTATGTGAGAGCTTTTTATTGTAGTAAAAAAATTAGATATGATTGTTTGTGAGAGTTTTTTACTGTAAAAAAACTCGAATTTTAAACTCGAATCAGTTAAGTAAATGTGACCTTAAATATTTTTAATGCGTTATTTTTTAACTTTTGAGGTTGTTGTTCTCTATTTTTGAATTATGGTGATTTAAATGATGATTTAATGTTGAATTTGAATTATAATTTGAGTTGAAGTTATAATTTTAATTTATATTTGGATGTTCATATTTGAGTTATGATTTGAATTGATAATTTTTTTGAGTTTATATTTAGGTGGATTAAAATTTAAATTTATATTTAGATATTATTTTAATAAAAACTCAATATTGATGAAAAATTTTAATTGAGTATATATATGAGATTTTATTCATTTTTTCATTGTGAATGCATAGAAAAAAAATTTTAATAAAAATTAAAACGAAAAAATTATGTCATTTTTAATAATAGAAAAAATATTATTCATTAATTTGAGTTTGAGTTTATAAATTCGAGTTAAAAGAAAAATTTAAACTCGAATTTAGTCTTAAATTCGAGTTCAAACTCGAATTTTATAAAAAAAAAATATGTACTTAAATAAAATTGTAATTCAAGTTTAATTTTTTTTTTTTTTGAGTTTTGTTAAAAAAAAAACAATCTCTTAATTCTTGAGCAAATTAAAGAAAAAGGTACAAACGACATTTTACATCTAAAAAATGTCTCCTTGAATACTTAAAATTTGTTAGTTTAGTTCGATAATTTGAGTTTTTAATTTGACTTAAGATGTAATTTTATGTAAGAATTTTTTATTATAATAAAAAATTTTAAATATAAAATAAAAATTAAATTTAATAGATATTTAAATTTTGAGGTGAAATAAACCAATTTTAGAATATGTTTTTCTAAATTAAAAGTCTTTTTTAATATTATAAAAAAAACATAAAAGATCATGTTCGCTATAACACAAACATCAAAATGATTTTATAATGACTATTTTTTTATCTTTTGGTCGGTGAAAGTAGCCAACTATAGTTCAGTTCAACACTCAATACACTATGATGAGGGCCTTTTTTTTTGTCGTTTTAACTTTCTCCTCTAGTTTATTTATTTATTTATTTATTTGTTTTTATTGATCTTTAGTTTAGCCCTCATCACTTCTTCTTCTCTATTTTCTTTTTTTTTTTAAACCAAAGGGGTGAATGTGAATCAGGGTGGGGTCCCGATGGCGGTTCCCCATATTAAGGCGTTGGTCTCTTGACTCACCGCCAATTCAGGACACTTTACGCTGTGACATTTAATTAAAAAAAATGTTTTAATAGAATCAATAATCTCGATAATAGTAGGGACTATGAAACAAGAAATTATGGTGCTTGTCCTAAAAAAACAAAAGAAAACCATTAATATTAGAGATTTCAACTCCAATTTTAACTTTTGACATCAGCTTATATAGATATTTATTGTTATGTTTTTATTGATAAATACGGTTTTTTAATCTTAAATGACATGAAATTTTTTAAAGGTTTTATCACTTTAGTCGTGAACTTTTTTGAGTTTTGATAACTTGCTAATCAAATTTTGATTTTAGCATTTTGATCTCATCTTGTAAAATTGTTGTGACGTGTCACATTTTTCTAGTGGTATCTAAAATAACGAATGAAAAAAACCAATTACCACCTCAAGTTCGGGCAAAGACTAAAAAGCAAACCTCTAATAAATAATCCTCAAATCTTAATACAAACTCTAAACCAAATTATTCTAATCTCCAAATCAATCCTTAAATTTAACTAAGGCCTCGTTCATTTTACCGATTCGAGTTTTTAGTTATAGATTTTTACAGTTAAAAGCTATCAGAAAATGTTACATCTAACTTGTTTTGTTATAGTTAAAAGCCCTAAGAAAATGTCACATCTCAACTCGAATCTGCAAAGTCAACGAGGCCTAATTGTTCAGCATGTTGGTTGAGTAAAGTTTCAAAATTAAAAGTTCAGAGTACAAGTTATCAAAGCCGAACATTTTTAGGGAAAAAAGTGCTAAAACCCGTTTTTAAATGTCTACCAGTAAAAAAATAAAAAACACATGCCATATAGGGTTGTACTAAAATGTTGGGATTAAAGTTGGGATCTTATCATTATTGACGGGTTAACCTCTAGAGGTTGTTCTTTTGAAGTATAACTTGAGTGTAGTTTTTGAGTTGAATTTGAGTTATAACTTGAGTTGAAGTTAGAACTTGAATAAAGTTGAGTAAAATTGAATAAAGTTGAAACTTAAAAGAACGTGAACTTGAATAAAGTTGAAACTTGAGTTATCTTTTTTTGAGTTTTTTGACAAAAGAACATGCCCCTAATTTCTTGAGAATTTTACTGTATGAGAATAAGGTCATTAATTGTTGAGTAAATTGTTGAACTGATCCTTATAGTGCATGAGTATGGATTTTTATACTTTATTCTTGATTAATTGTCACGCCCCCCAAACGGGGTGGGTGACGTGGAGTTCGATTAAGGATTAATAAAGCAGATTCCCAACCGGACCCCACACTTGACTCCATTAAAATATAAATAAATTACAGAATTTAATAGCCTCTGACACACAGGGCTCCACCCTACAGGATATACAGTATCATACATACATGCTCATGTAAATAATCATTACAACAGACATCGATCACAGTCTAGTAAATCCAAATATTACATAAGTTTACAGAATTCTCAAATTCCTTACTTTTGTTCAAGAGGATGAACTCAATCCTCACTTCATCCAACAGTAGCAATCTTCTGCTACCCCGCACCGCTCCTAGAGTCTTATGAGTGGGGTTTAATACATTTAAAACATAAAACGTGAGCGAAAGGCTCAGTAGAATATAATTTGAAATGACTTAAAATAAATGAATAGATAAATGAGTGCATAAATAAATAAATGAATAAGTAAATAAAATTAGACATTCAGTCCCGACAGAACAGCCGGAACCTCACATCATTTTTCTCAAAGGAAATATAACTGAAAATAACCGTATTACAGGCTTCAGCAAGTAATTAGTACAAATTACTTACCTAACCAAGTGCCTCGCCTACCCAGACCGAGTTTCGGGTTCTGCCCCCGAGGATGCACTATCCGCATCCTATCTAGGCTTACAGCAATTACCAGTTCACAAGATCTCTTTGCTTAAGAAATCATTCATTAACTTTATGAAAATTGTTATTATGACCCCACGAACTACTCAAGCCGCGGGCCCCATGACTAGTCAAGCCATGAGGTTCCATGACTGGATAAGCTATGGATTCCATGGACAGGACAAGCCATGGATTTTCATAAACTAAACAAGCCATAGTTTTTAAAGAGTTTTTCTTTCGCAAACCAATCCCTTTCTTTAAAACATTTTCAAGGCCGAAATCCTTTTTGAAAACAGGCTCACAAGGAAAAGGGATAGAAATCCTACCTCGCACTATCAAACCTGGGACTAGCGTTGCCTTTTCTGGCTTCTGCTTCCTCAAGCCCCTTCAGTCTGAATCCTCAGCGATCACTGATGCAAGACAACACTTTAGGATTAATTCTCATTCCTAAAGCAATCCAAATCTCAATTAAATACCAAGATTTCCAATTAGTGTACCCTAATCCATTTTCATGTTTCAAATTATCATTCCAAGGGTTTTCAATCTCAAAACAAGGATTAAAGATGCTAATCCATTCATCTCAAGTCCCCAAATGAAGCTAATTTGGGTTCTCCTCGAAAACAGGGGTCAAAACAGCAATTTCAGGCCAAACAGGGTCAAACCCCATGTCAACCGGTCGACCGGTGACAGAACAGTGCATTACCACCGGTCGACCGGTGGTGTGCACTCCGGTCGACCGGACGGGGCGACCGGTCAGGCCAATGCAATCCGGTCGACCGCACCAGTCGACCGGTTACCATGTGATCCGGTCGACCAGACAGGTCGACCGGTGGAATCAGTTGCGCGAGAGAAGCTCGTGAAAACCAGTCTGAAAACCTACAAATCCAGTCCCAAATCCAAATATTTCAAAGGAAAACCACTAGATCCGGGTTCTAGGTCCTAAAACAAGTCCAAAGAACCCAAGATCTCCAATTTCTACCCTAGTTTTACTCAAAAACTATCAAAATCCGGTTTGAACCAAAAATAAGTTTTGAAATTCAAAAACTTGAGATTCAAGAGAGATTCTTTCAGTAATCTCACCTCAAATCCTTCTCTTGACATTGAAAACGCTTTGAAACTCTTCTTTGGTTTAAGATCCGTTTGATTTGGGACAAAAACGAGAGTGAGAGAGAAAGAGAGAGAGCGAGAGAGTGAGAGTGAAGAAAGAGAGAGAGTACACGGGAAAGGAGAGAGAAAAGGAAGAAAGAAAAGAAAAGGAAAAAGAAAAGAAAAGGAAAAGAAAAAGAAAATGACATGTGTACAATATTTTAAAACAACAGTCCAGAAATACGCTCATACACTCTTCTAGGTTAAAATAAATTACTGAGAATAATTTAAATACCTTGAAACTATTTAAATTACACGTCAGATTAGGCACACTAATAATCTCAATTACCTTAATTAATCTCATTTAATTCTTCGAGGTGTTACATTAATATCCTTTTAACTAATAAAATTATTTGACTAAAAAAGATATTAATCAAGATTAAGTGATAAAAATCTAAACCTATGTGCTCTTAGAGACATTTGTCTCCTTTTCCCTTAATCGTTGTCACAAATCATGAGCTTCTAGTTTATTTTTTTAAGGTAGAAGTATGTGGTACTTAGGGCTGCAATATGAGGTTAACTTGGCAGCCTATATAGTGTTTCTTTACATATTTTGATTTTATATGGAAGACACTTTAGGGGTTTTATGGTAATTTTCAAGAAAGTCCTCATTAATAAATATTATTTGCAATTAAGCCCTTCTAGATATTTTAGTAAGTGTGGAAAGATTAAAAATAAAGAGTTATTAACTAAGTAAGGTATTAACTTAGGAGGTATTAACTAAGAAAGATGTTTTTATTAAAAAAAAAAGAAAAAAAAAGGAAGGTGTTATTCAAGGAAGGTGGTATGCAATAAATGCTTATAAAAATTACTTGGTGTAGGCTTATCTAAGGAAGGCTTTATCTAAGGAAGGCTGATATCCATATAATGCTTAGGAAAATATTCAAATATTTTGTAAGGAATCATATGTCCATTTTAGGTTGTTTGCATGAAGAAAAATATAGAAAGATATTTTGAAGGGATAAGGAGGTATTATCTAAGGAAGGTGTTATGCAATAAATGCATATGGGAAATATCTAGTCTAGGTTTATCTAAAGAGGGTTGATATGCATATAATGCATAGGAAAATATCTTGAATATTATGTAAGTAAACATGACGTTTATGTTAAGTGACTTACATGTAAGAATACTGACTAACATGCTAGGGGCACTTGGCGAGCAAGCAAGGGAGATTAATGTTAAGAAGGCTATGAGAACAAAACAGTCTGAAGGGAAAAAGGCGCTCAGATGCGCTTACAGTCTTATTATTGTATCCTACCAGGAAGACTCGAGGGGCCTTTCGGCGCTAGAGCCATAGCAAGACCACAGCACTCTTCCAGAGTTTTCTTTCAATCTTATCTAACCATTGATAAGATCTAGACCAAATACGAGATGACACGACATCGAAAGTCAACCTGACCGCTTTCTCTCCGAAAGGAATCGGAGATACTTTCTGGCGGACGAGGTCATAGCACCGGGACATCAGACCATATTTATGAAACTTTGATAATTGGTCTTCCCATACCCAGTATAATAGGGTTAGAGATTTTTTAATTCTAAGTGATTGTACAATGACTATATTACCATTGTAATAAAAATATTAAATTTTACTGTTAACTTTTTATTTTGTATTATTTTTTAAGCTTTAGTACAGGAGTTGATACAGTAAAAAGTTCTCACATAAAATCACATTTCAATTCAAATTAAAAACTCGAATTAACAAATTAAACGGGTCCTAAACGTATTTCGTCCAAGTTAGTGGTAACCTGGAACTGCTAGCTTGAATAGAATAAAAAATATGTAGTCATAAAATTGAAATTAAACGATCCATATTGTATGAGGCTAGATATTGTGAGCATATCTATTGAACAACACCACTATAGATACTGGTATTGTTCACAAAATATGCTCACAACACAGATATTTCAAAAAAAAAAAGTCCATTTACAGTTATTTCATAGGTGCCATCCAATTTAAATAGTAAAATAAAGTTTAATAGTCCTCTAGTCCAATGCGTTTACAGAATTGCCCTTAATTTTTTTGGTTGAAATTTGTTCGTCAAATGATAGCGACAATAATTAGTGGGTAGGGTAGATGTATATGAAGTTGATCTTTGAGCAACTAGTGTAATTGGCTCTTCAAACACCGAACCTAATCCTAATACTATTTGTTATATACCACTACATGTCACACGTTTTTTTTTTTTTGGTTTTTATGGAGTCAACATTATATATATACTCTAAATTTTTAATCTGAACATCTAACTATATTTTATACTTACATATATTCATAAAAGCATCACAAAAATATGGATTACTTTTTAAAGTTATCCTAATTGAACTTTGTATAAGTGTTGTTGGTGGCATAGAGTTAGTCTATGATTATGTTCATATACCTTAATTACTTATTCTCTCACTATAAAAAAAGTTACATTTAACGTACGTCGGTTTATAAAATAACCGTCGTTTATATGACTGACAAAAGTGCGCCAGCTAGCACAGAATTCTAATATAGGTGCGATGTTTAAAATTTTAACTCGAACAAACGCAGATCCCTCATTACCCTGTTTGAACAAACCCATATCCCTCATAACTATCGCACCGCTCTCTCTTTAAATCTCTCCGTCTCTCCTCAGTCATCGACTTAGCTCTCTCTCCGCCCGTTGCACCGCTCTTATCTCTCTGTCGCTCTCTCTCAACCGTCCCTCTCTCTGTCGCTCTCCTCTCTCTCACGAACGTCGCTCCTCTATCAGGAGCATCCACCGGCACCATCATCACCAAACCGCCACCAGCGGCCACCGTCGTCGCCAACAGCCATGCAGATGGGTTGACAAAATTTCTCATACCAAAGGTAAGTATTCATAATTTCGTTCATTAAATTACTCAAACTTAGGGAATACTATTTTTCACGTCCTAAAATTTTTTATTCATTATCAAAAAATTTCAACACAAGAGGGGCACAAAGAATGCGGCTTCTTCGTTTTACGGTATATGCGTGATATAATGAGAGTCGGTGTTAATAATCTAAAAAATATAGAGGCATATATTAATGAGCATTTTGTAGAAGTTATAAATGAATGGCCAAATTTTGTAAAGGGGCATCTATTGTAAAGGTACATATAATATATTGTAAATGGACATATAATTTAATTTATGTATAGATTTTGATTTGAATATATGTAATATTAATTTGTTTATGTTATGTGACTTGTGAATTGTGTGACCAAAATGCTGATAAATTACGGGATTAATAGGCCAACCTGTGGGAAAAGTAATAAAACAACACCAATTTTTTTAGTGCTGATTAACGCTCAAAAGTGTTATTCACATGCGGTCAATTGTAGCACAGAAGAGTGGTCATATCCATAAAGAGGTGACAAAATAAACAAGAAAGATTAACAGAATAAGAACGTTAGAGAAAAATAAATAACGAGTGAGTTAAAGAAAAGGAAGAGTTTTTGTAGATTTTGTTGCAAATAAAATAAACAAAAAGAAGAAGATTTGTCTGAAAGAAATTCAGTAGTAAAAACGGTAAGGTGTCAAGAATCTCCAATGTTCGTTTACCAATTTGAGTTTTGATTCACAAAATAGAAGGATCGAATAAATTAAATCTCTATGTTGACTCCGAACATATTATTATTACAAGTTATCCAAAATCGACAATATATTAATTTGACAATATTACAGTAAAAGACAATTTGTAAAATAATTTGAATGACAAAATAGTGCATGACATAATTCGTGACTGAACTCGTATAAAAATTGGCACTTACTATTTTAAAAAATAAATGAAAGAAGAAATTACACATAAATTAGGAGAAATCATATATATGATTTGAGGAGGAAATCAGGCAATTCACAGAGAAGAAATTCAGATTCACACCTCATGTGGACACATGTTAAAGCTCAGTTGGAGGAATGGAATAGAGTTGCCACATGTCGCGCGCAGAGTGGAAGAAGTGTGCTGGTGGTTGGAGACAGTTGGGACCCGCGCTGGACAAGTGGCGCGTGCGGAGAAAAGGAGCAGGCTGGCACTAAGCGGACGCAGGACCCACGTGGAAGAGAGCTAAACGCGCCAAAGATCGCGCGGAGAGTGGATGCGCAGCCTGGGATGCTTACGTGCTGGCGACGCGTGTAGCACGAGATTGCGGGAAGAAGCGGGTGCGGATTTACGCGCTGACTGGTGGGGCCCACTTCATTTTGCTCGGCTAACAGGTTACGTGGCACTCTCTCTCTTATTGGCTCGACTTGTGTAGCTCAAATTGATTGAAAATATGGCTTTCATGGCTTCTTCTTGTGTAATGTTTTAGACTACTTTTCATTTGTAAATAATTAAACAAAAACTAGACAAATTCCAATTAAAAGTATTATGAATAAAAATAATTGAATTTTTTAATTAAAACTTAAATATTTTAATATTATATAAATCAAAAGCAGTATTTATGGTGCATTTTCATACACTTATCAAGTGCATAAGGCAGATATAACAACGATTTTTAACTAAAACTGTCGTTATATATTTATTTTTAACAACGGTTAAACCGTCGTTTAATGTGCTCCATAACTGTCAAATTTAACATTTTAAGAATATCTTAGACAACGATTTTATTCATAAATTGTCATCTAATGTCTTATTTAACAACGGCCTTACAATAATACTCTTATATAAATAAAAATATGGTAAATGATTTAAGGTTAAAATAGTCATTTTACACGTTGCTTGCTTATTAATCCCTCGTTTAATTCGATGGTTTAAATTTTATTGATTTAAACTTTTTATTTTGAAGAGAAAAATTTAAAATGTGTGGTTTAAATTATAGTTTGAATTAACGTTTGGATGTGTAGTTAAAGTTTTAATTTGAACAGAGAATAAAATTCAAATTTGTGTTTGATAGGTGTGAAAAGCTTAGAGAATAGATACATTTTTACTGTTCAAAAATAGTTTGAACGGTTGAACTTGATTGTAGAGTTAAACTCTAAGGGCTTGTTCGTATACATTTTTAAGTTATGGTGACTTGAGTGTAGATCTTGAGTTGAATTTGAGTTATATGTAAAAGAACAAGCCCTAAATTGGACATTTAACTCAATTTAAACAGAGAATATAATTCAAATTATATATTTATTAAACACTAATTTAAATTATGTTTAGTGTTTAAACTGAATTGAACGGAGTTAAATTAATTAAAAAAATAAAAGCTTTTTTTTTTAAGTTAAAAAGAATTAAAAATTAATGGACTAATAAATTTATAATTTTTTTCTTTTCTCATTTTTTTTCTATCAAATAAAATATTCTCTTTTCGTTCTAAAATTCTTCGTGTAATTTCTTTTCTCTCTTCACCACCCCACCAAACAAACCATCGGGTGGGACTTGGGAGCCAAGTATGTGTGGGACGAGTGCATTGTAATAAAAGTGATGGGAAGTGACGGGATGTGATGAGAAGTGGGTGTAATGTGATGATGTGGTATACTAATTTCGTAAATTTGATAGCCGTTTAGTTCGTTGATTCGAGTTTTTAATTTGAGTTAAGATGTAATTTTATATGAGAGCTTTTTACTGTAGTAAAAAAGTTAAATGTGATTGTTTGTGAGAGTTTTTTACTATAACAAAACTCAAATTCTAAACTCGAATCAGTAAAATAAACAGGATCTGAGTTTTAAATTTAAATTAAAATGTGATATTTTATAAAAAAAATTTATTTTAATAAAAAAAATAAAATGTGATATTTTTAAAAAAAATTTACTATAAAAATTTAAAATTAAAAACTCAAATCATAAAATAAAAAGACTATCAACTACACTTTTATGTGTTCATCGGTTTTAGTTGGTTATTTTATCCATTGAAGTGTACTTGAGGAACTGAGGACAGGCTGGAGAGCAGGCAGGAATGGCGTCTGAGGTCTGTCAGCTGCGCATGGGAAGTAGTCAGGTGATGTGGCTGCGAGGTAACGTGAAGAGTTGGATGAAAGGAAAATTTCGGTCTCCTTCATTTTATTAATTTAAATTTAAAATTTAAAATTTATTACACTAAATTTTTATTAAAAAAATTATAATTAATTTTTTTATTATAATAAAAAAATTTACATAAAATTACTTATTAACTTAAATCAGTGATTAAATAGATTCTAGGCCTCGTTCACTTTGTGAATTTGAGTTTTCAATTCGAGTTGAGATGTGATATTTTTTAAGAACTTTTCACTGTAGCAGAAAAAGTTAGATGTGACATTTTTGAGAGCTTTTTACTGAAGAAACTTAAAAATAAAAACTCGAATCGGTGAAATAAATGATGTCTAAATGTTTATTTTAAGAATTCATCTCTAATTTTAAATTATAGTTCTTAATTCTCTACATTATTTTTTTCTTATAAAAAATTTAAATTTTAAAAATCAGAATCATAAATCATAATCCTAAATATATGAACCAAACGTCTCATTCAAATATGTGGTTTAATTTTTAGTTTGATCTAATATTTAAATGTACTGTTAAAGTTTATGGCCTCATTCATTTCATCAATTCGAGTTTTCAATTTCAGTTTTATTATAGTTAAAAGCTCTCATAAAAGTCACATATAACTTTTTCTACTACAGTAAAAGTTTTTATATAAAATGACATCTCAGCTCAAATTAAAATATCGAATCCGTGAACTGAATGAGACTTAACTATGATGAGAAAATAAAATTTGAATTTATTTTTTATAAATGTAAAAAATAGAGAGAATTGACAATTTTTTATTGCACATAAAAGGTTTGAACAGTTAAATTTAATAAGAAGCTAAATCCAAAATTTGAAAAATTATTTTAATTTGAAAGAGAAATGTAATTCGGACTATATATTTGTTAAACACGAGTTTAGGTTGTACTCATTATTTGATCTGAGTTGAACTGAACTAAACATGTTTAACAAACGGGGACGAGAAAAAAAAACTCTCATTTTTTTCATTGATTCGAACTACAATTTAACTTTTTTGCTAATAATGTTTTCTCTTATAAAAATTTAAATTTCAACTAAAGTATAAGAGAGATCCGAGTCGAGAAACAGTTAGGGAGCGTTTGTTTGAAGGGTTTGTTTTTTATTCTGAATCATAATTATTGGTTCTCTATAGTGTTTTTCTCTCACAAAAAAATTAAATTTTTAAAAATAAAATCATGAATTATGATTCTAAACTCATAAATCAAACCTTACCTTACTATAATACCATAATATACTCGTCCAATTTGTCCAACTTGAATGAAACCTATGTAATGATTGAGAAAATTCCAGACTTTAAATAATACAATTTATTTATTTAAGCCAAGGATTTTCTTAGAAAGTATTATGTGACTGAACGATTTATGGAATCAATATATGTATTCCTAAATTCTGTAGCAGATTTCATGTTAAGTTCATGTTTTCGATCAAGTAAATTCGATCGATAAATTATTGCCGTACTTTAAGGCGGAATAATTTTCAGTACAAGTATAGTTTGAGAATCTTAATTTCAAGAATCTCCAAACACAGCATGATGTTAGCAGCGTAAAAAAAAAACGCACTGACATTTTTAAAGAAGAGAAAATCCTTAATTGCCAGACAGCTAGGTTAAAGTCACAAGATAGATACCTATAGTAGAAGGGTACAATGTGAGCTAAGGAGTTGACACCGTCAGAAATAATGTCACTCCCGGGATATAATGCAGAAAAGTTAAATTTAGAATTTATTCAGTCTAGAATTAATTTCAAGACTTGAAACAGTTTAAGATATTACGCGAGTAAGAATTTAACGTGATATCAAAGCAGACGAGGATTTAAAAGTTGAACTGTAAATAAGTAGTAGAAAAAAAAAGAGAACTGTCAGAAACAAGAATTTCCTGTCAGCTAAGTACCCCTTACAGTCAGTATGATTTTTACCTGATTCAAAGGTAACTTAAGAGAGTGGACTAAAGTACAAGGGGTAGGATTTATTTTTCTCTCTCTCATTCTCCACTTGGCCGGCCATGTATAGTAGAAATAGAGCCAAAATTTGGCTAATTGAGAATGTTAGAAGGTTACATGTTAAGGTGATGTGATGGTAGTGGTTGAAAGAGAATTAATGGCAAAATGGCTTCTTCTTTTCTCCTTCCAAAACCGGCCAAGAAAGGGGGATTTGAACCAAAAATTTGGTTGAATGATGATGTGGAATTGGAGTTAAATAAATGATCACCAAGTTGCCTATAAAAGGAACCAATATAGGATAAGCTTCATTTTTTTTTCTCCTCTCTTTTTCCCCACTCAAAAGCCGGCCACACTCTCCACTCTCTCTCAAAATATTTTCTCCCACTCTCCTAATTTTGAGCCACTAGCAAACCATAGAAGAAGAGGAATGAGATCAAGGGATTCTAGGAGGACACTAGTCAAGCATTCTCCAAGGGTAAAGAAACTCTAAATCCCCTCTTTTTTTCATGTTTTAGTAAAGTTTAAAATGTAGAAATATTCCTCTTAAATCTCCTTACACTTTCTAGTTCCAAGCCATTAACAAGTCTTAGAGGAGTTCAAAGGTTTTCAAGAGAGAGAGAGAGTTCTTCAAGGGTAAGTTCTCAAACTCTTCTCCATTAATTTCT